>NC_043704.1:62777671-62845624 GCF_006229205.1 Suricata suricatta | reverse complement strand
GTGCAA
The DNA here is from genome assembly GCF_006229205.1 of Suricata suricatta. NCBI lineage: Eukaryota > Metazoa > Chordata > Mammalia > Carnivora > Herpestidae > Suricata > Suricata suricatta. Next base: position 62,845,618 of record NC_043704.1, on the reverse strand, counting down.
TCGTGAATGGGATCAGTTTCTTGATTTCTCTTTCAGCTGCCTCATTTTTGGTGTATAGGAATGCAACTGATTTCTGTACATTGATTTTGTATCCTGCAACTTTACTGAATTCACTAATCAGTTCTAGAAGGCTTCTGGTGGAGTCAATTGGGTTTTCCATGTAGAGTATCATGTCATCTGCGAAAAGTGAAAGATAGAGGTACATGTTCTAATAACTAAGTATCAGGTACAGATGTAAAGATTCTCCAAGAAATGAACCTTTTCTCTCTAGGTCAGTTTGCCTCATGAGGAGTTCTTTAAAATACTTACTATAAATATTTTCTTAAAATAACCTTCAAATTTTGGATTAAAAAAAATAAAGTCAGGGCACCTGGGTGGCTCAGTCGGTTGAGCATCTGGCTTTGGCTCAGGTCATGATCTGGTGGTTCGTGGGTTCAAGCCCCATGTCAGGCTCTGTGCTGAGAGTTAGCTCATGAGTCTGGAGCCTGTCTTTGGATTCTGTGTGTGTGTCTCTCTCTCTTTGACCCTCCCCTGCTCACAGTGTCTTGCTCTTGCTCTTTCTCAAAATTAATACTTTAAAAAAAACTAAAATAAAGGTGTGTGTGTGTGTGTGTGTGTGAGAGAGAGAGAGTGTGTGTGAATGTGATAGTTTTGGTTCTGATGTGTGATTAGAGTAAAACTGAATTCTTCTGAATTTGGTTGGGCAATGACTGCTCAGCAATCAGTGTCACTATTAAACTGCTCCTTGAATGGATCTATTTTTTATTGTTTTATGCAGCATAAGCAGTATACTTAAGGCTGTACCATATGTGAAGAAATGACTATTCCCTTAATTTACAGAGATATTTGGTCTAAGGCTGCAGAGATTTTTGGATCATACATAAAGTCAAGATCCAGATGGCTCTCCAATATTAAAGATCTATTTTAGGTATATATTTTCAGGTCTTAACCCATGACCTCTTAGCCAAATCCAAATGTAAGTTAGTTACTATCTGCTTCTCTAACTTCTCTCAAACAATTTCACTTGGATACAACACTCTTCCCTGTTGATGGGTGTTTGTGCTGTTAGTGAGGTTAAACATCCACCAGGGCCTGTCTGACAGGTGACATAATGGATCCTAGCCATCATTCACTTACCTCATCAGTTATGTGAGACTTGGGTAATTTGTACTTTGAAAAAAATAAATGAAAGCTCTTTCTGTCACATGTCACTTAATTGAAAGGTGGCATGAAAGTCCAGCATTTCATAGTTTGCTTGAAGAAAAAAAAGAAGAAGAAGAAGAAGAAGAAGAAGAAGAGTGATAGAAGAAGGCAGTTAAATGGAGGAAAGGGTTAAAGTGAATATTCCATTCAGGCCCACTGACTACATGGTTCTTGTTTATGGCTGCACATTAGAATCATCTTCAATGCTTTATAAAAGACCAATACCGGGGCACCTGGGTGGCTCAGTCGGTTAAGCCTCCGACTTCGGTTCAGGTCAGATTTCACATTCGTGGGTTCGAGCCCCGCGTCAGGCTCTGTGCTGACAGCTAGCTCAGAGCCTGGAGCCTGCTTCCGGTTCTGTGTCTCCTTCTCTCTCTGCCCCTCCCCCTCTCATGCTCTGTCTCTCTCTGTATCAAAAATAAATAAAACATTAAAAAATAATTTAATAAAAGACCAATACCCTGGTCACAATCTAGATCACTTAAATGAGAATCTCTACAGGTGGAGTCTGAGCATTGACATTTAAAGTAGTGACTTAGGTGATTCTAGTCCATAATCAGAACTAAGTACACTTATAGAATTCCTGTTTCAAGGGACTTGTTGATCAGTATCACAATCTACCTCCTATTTTATGTCATTAGCCTTAGAGAAGATAATGCTCAACACATGAAAACTGTACAAGTAAACCTAACCTAGTAATTCATAGCCATCCAATAATGTTAAGTTGCCTCTGAAACATTCTTACCTTCTATTCATACATACAGTACTCTTCGGTTGCTTCTGTGCTGCATTCCCTTTCTTTTGTAAGAACTAATATAACTCCCAGCTATTTTAAATCTTGTCATAACAGTTAATCCTACTTTTAGTTCTTTTGGATGACTGCACAGCCACCTGGAAAGAAAACAACATACTAATTGATGAGATAAATCAGAGTTCAAAATGCCTCTGAGTTAGGAGCTTCTGAAGACCTTGGAAGAGATCAAATGCATGTGAGTTTGTCCAGTGAAATTAGTATTATGGGACACAGCAGATCCAGTTCTGCCATGCTCTCGTGGCAGCAATGTCTGTGTAACCCTTCGTACCTCACCAAGCAAGCTCTTCCTCATTTGATCCCTACTCTAACTCTCTGAAGTAGGACAGAATGAGGATCATTATACCCATTTTATTGATAATAAGTGGCTTTTCAAGTATTCTGCTTGAATACTCAATAATTCTTCACTGTTATCCATTACACAATGCTGCTGTAAGTGGATGCTTCCTTTCTTTATATTTATACTGGCATTTGCTGGTATGCAGAAAAGCTGTTGGTTTTTATATATTAACTTTACACTCAGACTCCTGTCAAACTTCTCTTATTGGTTTAATACTTTTGCAGTTTATTTTGTGGCTTTTACAGACACATAAATATACTATCTCTAAATAATGACAATATTGCTTCCAGCTTACTATTAGTACACACCTTATTTTTTATCTCGTCTATTTATAACAATCTCTAATTGCAGAATAGGGTTAAATATTTGTGATACTAAATATTCTTTTGTTGGTGCTAACTTTAATAGAAATACACTGAAATGTTTTACATCTATACATGATATTGGCTCTTATTTTGAGAGAAAGAAATTGTGTGTGTGTGTTTATTATATATGCATTTACAGGATATATGCATATATACAATGTAACAACAACAAGAATCCAACTCTTATGACTCAACAACTAAAACACAAACTACCCAATTAAAAAACTGGGTGAAGGACTTGAATACACATTTCTTCAAGGATGTATAAATGGCTATTAAGCACGTAAAACGATTCTCAGCATTATTAGGAAAATGCATGAGGGAAATACAAATCAAAACCACAATGAGATACTGTTTTATACTTCTGGGATGACTGTCATTTTTTTAATGGAAAATAAGTGTTCATGAGGATATGGAAAAATTGGAACCCACATATATTGCTGGAGGAAATGTAAGATGGTGCAGCCGCTATGGAGAACATTTTAGTGGTTCCTCAAAAAGTTAAATATAAAATTATATTCCCCAGCAATTCCCTCTTAGATACACTTCTTAGATAAGAAGATATTGTTAAGGACTGTATTACCCCCCTCCCTCTACCCCCACAAATTCATATATGGAAGCTCTAACTTCTGATGTAACTACATTGCAATTAAATTGGGAGATAGGGACTTCAAAGAGGTAATTCAGGTTAATGAAGTCATAAGGGTATGATCCTATTCAAATATTACTGGTGTTCTTATAAGAATAAAGAGATTCCAAGATTGTATACTCACAGTGGAAAGTCCACATGAGGACACAGAGAGAAGACAGCTATCTGCAAATCAAGGAGAAAAACCTAAGGAGAAACCAATTCTGCTGGAAACTTGATTCTGGTCTTCCAGCTTCCAGAACTGTGAGGAAAAAAAATTGTTGTTCATGCCACTCAATCTATAACATTTTTGTTATGGCAGCCTTAGCAGACTAATACAGATATTTAAACAAAGACTTATACATAATATTTATAGCAGCAGTACTCACAGGAGCCGAAATGTAGAAACAACATAATTGTACACCAACTATTCAGTGGATAAACAAGATGTGCCATCTTTATACAATGGAATATTATTCGGCCATAAAAGGAAAATGTACTACATTCTACATACTACCACAAAGACAAACCTTGAAAACATTACACTAATGCAAGAAGTCAGACAGAAGGGGTCATGTACTACATGGTTCCATTTATACTCAAAACCTGCAATAGGCAAATCCATAGAAACAAGAGATTAATCGTTACCAGAAGTCAAGAGAGGGGGCATGAGAAATGACTGGTTAACGGTTATGGAATTGCTTTTGGGGTGATGCACACATTTTGGAACTAGATAGAAGAAAGCATCCATTCCCCCTCATTGTTAATATATTAAATGCCACTAAGCTGTATATTTTATTTTTTTATTTTTTTATTTGGAAACTAGAAGAGCCATTATCATTTTATTTATTTTTTAACTTTATTTTTTATTTTTTTTTAGAATATAAGCTGTATATTTTAAAATGGATAAGATGATGAAGTATATGTCATGTTAATTTTACCGTTAACCATAAGTGGTGAAGACTGGATGTGTTTGTTTGTTTATTTTGGTAGTGGTGGGGGGCAGGGGGATCATGAAAAAAAGAGTGGGCACTTTTTAAACAACTTTTCTAGTTTTCTTCTATAGTGAACATCTTGTTAGATTCTCAAGCTCTTCTAGGCTTTTGTTTGTGTTCTTGTTTTTTTATTTAAGGAGCCACTCACTGAATTTTCACTGAGCATGACTTTGTAACCAGCTTACAGACCCTGCACATTACCAGCATCCAGCAGCCTTGATACCTATTCCAGATGCTATCCCACCCCTAGGGCCCACCTCTTTTCTTCTGCTATCATACATTGGTTCTGCCTACTTTTGCTCTTCATATAAATGGAATTATACACTGAATACATTGTGCCTGTGTTATTTCTCTTGGCATTTATAGTTGTGCAATTCATATTGCTACATTGTTTATTTATTCTTATTACTGTGTAGTATTCCATTACGTGGATTGTGGAAATACCACAATGTAGTTTTCATTCTTCTGTTAATAAACATTTTAGGTAGTTTTCAGTTAGAGGCTTTATGAATATTTCTGTCCTTCATATTCTAGTATTTGACTTTGTTTAAATTATGAGTGTATATCAATAGAATATATAGCTAGAAGTAGAATTATTGAGTGGTGGAATGAGTTTACTCAGGTATAGCAGATACTGAAAAAAAGTTTTCCAAATGACTATACAAATTTATATTTTTGCCAACAACTTATGTGGCTTCTAATTGCTCCAATTTCCTACCAAATCTTGGTAATTTGTCTTTTTAATTTCATTTATTCTGTTTTGTGGGTATTGCTGTGTGTTGGGATTTTAATTCCCATTTTTGTGAAGACCAATGAAATTGAACTCTTTTGATGTATTTATTGGCCATTTGGATAGCTTTTTCAGTTGTTTTGTTAAATCATTTGGTCAAACATATTGGATTATCTTTTTCATTGATTTTTTTGTTATTTTTAAATAATTATGATCTCTGAGCCCTTTGCTATTACTATATTATTATATTACAAATATCCTATGTCTAATGGTTACTATTTTATCTTCTTTTCAATGGCACAACATATATTCATTTATATTACAACTTTATTCTGGCTCAATTTTGCTTTGCACCCAAGTTTAACAAATATCAGTATATATTTAAGAAAAAACCTCTTATTATGCTTATTCTGCATTTTTCAGTGTCTTATATATTTGTGAATAGTTTCCCATTCTTATTTATGGATTTTTGTGGGTTTTTTCCCCCCCGTTATTTTGTTAGCTAGGTTAAATAGTATTGTATTAGTCTTCTTTTTTCTCCTCAAAAAATACATTAATTTATTACTGGTTTTATAGTTTTAATTGGCTAATTTTTATTTGGCTTTTATCTGTGTGAATGCATTCCTTTTGTTTCTGTAAATTGTATTATGTTGCTCTAATTTTTTGCATTGAATAATTAATCCGTGTATTTTTGTACTCTCTTTTTAAGACATGTAAGTATTTAATTATATAAATGTTCTTTCAAGCACAGCTTTCTCTATATCCTTTGGGTAGGATACATAATGTTTGCATCATTATTATTTTATAAAGTAACTATCTATTTAAAATAGTGACCAGAATAATTTAGGAAAACAAAATCTCTAACTCAGGTAAGTTGTCTAAGAATATTTTTCTCTTCTAATTCTCCAAATTCTTTACCGTTGTGACATGTCTTCATTCTTTTAGATTCTGCCTTCCTGCTCAGCAAGAGTTGCACATGCTCTCCATCAACTTGGCCTTCTGTGGTGCTTTAGCATTTACCCACCTATATTTACCTGCCTCTTATCCATCTCTCCATGCCCACATTCTACCCTGAAGGCCATCCTACCTGCCTCCTAAAGAGAAGGCTTATACCCAGCCCCTCTATGCTGTCTGTCCTCTTTTTACTCCCCTCAATCCCAAAGAAAGAGGCTTTGGGATGCTCTGTAGTGAGAGGTTCCTTTTGATCTATGAATTAATGAAATTTTCTTTACAAGTTTTGAGCCAAAATTGTTATCTTCTAGTTGCACAGAAGGTGTGATTGCCTTCTCCACTTTTCTTCTGTCTTCTAGCTTTCAGTGGGCTCCATGGGGTGCAGATCATTGGTCCTATCTTGACATCTTCACCCAGATTGCTTCAAGTATTAGTTTTACAGAACACTTTTACTTATGTGTTTTAATCCTCAACTACTCTCTAAGTTAACAGTGTTTTTCATTTACAAGTACAAAGATATTAGGATTTATTCTCCTAGTAACTTTCAAGTATTTAATGCAATATTATCACCTATGAATACACCCGTACATTAAATCCCTGGATCTTACTCAGCATCTTTTTTTTAAGATTTATTTATTTATTTATTTATTTATTTATTTATTTATTTATTTATTTATTTATTTTGAGAGAGAGAGAGAGAGAAGAAGGGAGAGAGAGAGTATCCCAAAATTTTTTTGTTTGTTTGTTTAAAGTTTATTTATTTATTTTCCAGTGAAAGAGAGAAAGGGAGGAAGGGAGGGAGGGAGAGGGAGAGAATGAATCTTAAGCAGGCTTTGTACTGTCAGCACGAAGCCTGATGTGGGGCTCAAACCCACAAAACTACAAGATCATGACCTGAGTCAAACCTCAGAGTTGGAGGCTTAACCAACTGAGCCACCCAGGTGACTGGAACTTACTCATCTTCTTTGACCAGTATCTCTCCTTCCCCCTTCCCCTAGCACCTGGTAAACATCACTCTAGTCTCTGTTTCTATTAGCTCAGCGTTTTTTAGATTCCACATATAATTGGTATCATATAGTATTTATCTTTCTCTATCTGACTTACTGCATTTATGCCTTCAAGTTCCACCCATGTTGCTGCAAATGGCAGGATGTTTTGTTTTTTCGTCATGGCCGAATATCTTTCTATCCCTCTATATCTATCTATCTATCTATCTATCTATCTATCTATCTATCTATCTATCTATCTTTCTATCCATCCATCCAACTACCTACCTATCTATCATCTACCTATCTCACATCTTTTTTATCCACTCAACCATGATGAACACTTAGTTCCCAAGACTTGGCTATTGTGATAAATGCTCAATGAACATGGGAATTCAGATATTTCTATAAGATCCTGTTTTCATGTCCTTTGGATATATATCTAGAGGTTGGATTGGTGGATCATATGGCAATTCCATTTTTAATTTTTTTGAGGAAACTCCCTTCTGTTTTCCACAGTAGCTGCACCAATTTACATTACTACCAACATTTCACAAGGGTTTCTTCTCCTCATGCTCACAAGCATTAGTTATATCTTGTCTTTTTGATAACGGTGATTGCAGCAGATGTGAGGTGATCTCTCATTGTGGTTCTGATTTGCATTCCACTAATAATTAGTAATGTGATCCCCCCTCATGTACCTGTTGGCCATGTATATGTCTTCTTTGGATAAACATAATAATTTTCAGTGGTACATAAATATTCAGATGCTGAGAGGGGTATTTCAAGTAAAAAGAGAGAGGCTACATAGTGTTTTTGGAGCATATAGAATACATTTATTACTACTGGGGTATGTAGTTAGTGAAAGAGAAACTAGAAATGAGACTAGAGAAGTGAGCAGGGCAGCAGTGTGGCTGGATGTTGTGGAGGATGGGAGAATATCAAACTACATTTGAAATAGAAAGCTATTAATGAGTAATAAGAATGCCATGTAAAATTGTATGTTTTTGAAATACTGCTCTGATTGCAAGTAGAAAATGCATTTGAGGAGAGTAACACCAGTGATAAAGAGACCAAATAGGAGGGTATTTTAGTGCTCTTAGAGAAATACATAATGTTGCCTTGAATGAGAGTTACAATGGAGAGAAGTAGATTTGAAAGATTTATGAACTAGATTCCATAGGATTCAGTTATTGATTGGGTTGGGAGGCAGAGTGAATGGAGTCAAGAATAACATCTAAATATCAGATTCGAGCAACTACTGAGATATGATAAGTAGAAGTAAATTTGTTAAGGGAGAGAATTTTAGCTTTGACATGCTGATTTTCAGAAGAGCCTGTGTATAAGCACTTAATTACATTGTTGGATATTCATGTATAGAACTTAGGAGACATCTGGTATGTGCATGTGTGTATGTGTGTGTGTTAGTCATCTGTATATATTTGGCAATCGATGCCATGGGACTAGCAAGAACTGTCTGTGAAGTTTCTAAGAGTGAGTGAGAAGTTTCTAAGAGTGAGAAAAATCAGAGAAGAATCAATGCCACACTTTGAGAAGTACCAATATATATATGGTAAGTACAGGAAACAGAGCATGCACAGATCAACAAACAGCATCCACAAATGATAACACCATGGAAACCAGGAAGTAGAAGTAGTTCAAGCTAAGGCACAGAGCCAGATAGGAATGCAGGGTGGCATTGGATCTGGTGGAGACACAAGAATGTTGAAAAATCTTCCTTTTCTATTCTTTTAACTTTTCCATTGACACAAGGGCATCTACAGTGTCTTCTTGGATCTCCCTTTACATTTATGCTTTTTCATGTTTTCCTTGATCATTTCATTTTATCCCCAGTTCTGCCAATAGGTACTGGCTCCATCCAACAAAGCATACCCCATGGTTTTTGTGGTCATAAGATTAACCTATAGGGGACTATCAAGGATGTATTGCACATCTTTACTAGATATTTCTGAAAGATCTAATTCTCAGAGCAGTGCATCTATGAACAAAGATATCTTTCTCTTGATGATATTGGTCAACTCATATAGCATTACTTTCATAAGTTATTATGAAAGTAAAATGTCTGGTTTCTACCCTTAGCAAAGACCCCAGTTCCTCAACGAGTGAAGAGGAAGGACAAAAGGAAGTAAAAAATTCTATGTTGTCACTCTAAACATACATGGAGAGATTGTGGTTAGATGTGCTTTTTCTACTGGTTATTCATAGGGTGATGTTATCACACTCCCATCTAATCCCATCAAATTTTCAGACACCTGCTTGAAATTACACTTTATTTAATTATCTGTTGGTTTAATAATTTGTTGATTATTTGTTTGAAATTGCACTTTAAAATGAGCATTGTTATATATTAAAAGACATCTATTTTTGTTGTTATTTATAGTAGTAATAGGAAGAAGAGGAGGAGGAGTTGTCACATTGAAATTTTTGCTCCCAAAAGGTAGACTGAAGCCAGATCTATGTATTTTTCTAACTTCTTGTTTAATTCTATAGGCATTCAGATTTCACATTTTTTTCTCAAAAATGATGATTTTTAACTAAAGAAGCAGGACCATTGATATTATTCTCTCTTCTAATCTATGTCCCACTCCAGTTAATTTCTTTTTTGTTTCCTCTAGCCCTATGTTCCTTAGCCATTCTGATAGTTTGTATATATGAAGAAGGAGGTAGGGTCCATGGCATTGCTACTTTTTCTTTTTCTGGGTCCTGATTATTTCTCATTTTATTTGTTCATTTCATTATCATGTGTTTTCCTCCTCCTCCTCCATCTTACAAAAGAGAGAGAGAACTTTTTAATATGTGTTTTTAAAAAAGATCTTTAAAAAACCCCTTTGAAATGATACTATCTCTGTCACTGCACTTTTCACTTTTTAAATTATAAACTAAAATAAAATTTGGCATATTGATAAAGCTTCCAAGCTGCTGCCTGCTGCTTCCCCGTGATTAGGTGTGAGAAGGTTGCCTTTCTCAGTTCAGATAAAAAATATGCAAATGATGATATTTAAACCATAATGACAGTGTAGTAGAAGAGGGAGGGGCACATTTTTCCCCCTTTCTTTCTTATTCTTTCTCTTTTGTAGGGCTATCTGGGGACTAGTTTATAAGTTCCTGGATGAGGAATTGATAATTAAGGAAAAGTTCATACACAACTGCACACTAGTTCTCCACCTTGGAAGGAAAACATTCTTGACCTTGGCTCATCTATTCTAATGTGTTCCTTTTTTATTCAGTTGATTCCTTGGGCCTGTGACTTTTCTGAGTGGACATGAATCTAACATGTTTTTAGCCCTTGTTATAGACCACCCTTCATGCTAAGTGTTTCATCTAACTTTTTATTCAATTCATAAAACAATTCTCTAAAGTAGGCATCTTTGTCCTCATTTTTATATGCAAGGAAACTAAAACATAGTGCTATCACATATCTAAAATTAACATATCAAATATCATTCACTAGAAAGTGGGAGATGAAGGATTGAGTCTGTTTGACTTTAAATTATACAATATTTTCATTATACAAGAAAAGAGACAAATATGCCCAGGGTGGAAACTAAGGAATGGTCAATGTCTTTGTGTATGAGCTGTGTCTGAGCACAGCTGAAGACTAAAAATGATGTCATATCTATTTTAATGACTCCCAATCATCAACATGGATGCTCTCCAGAGAAGATGTACAAATCTCATATAGAAACTGGAGGGGATGTAAAGATAATTGTCAACTCCTCATCCAGGAACTCATAAACTGTTCCCTAGATAGCCCTACTAAAGAGAAAGAGTAAGGAAGAAAGGAGAAAAATTGTGCCTCTCTCTTCTACTACACTGTCATAGAGTGTAAAGACTATGGCCACACCATAGAATCTGAATATGAGCTTTGAATTTCCATCATATATTCTGACATATTTATAGTCATAATCAGTTAAATGTGTCACCCAGTAAACCAAAGCAATCATAAGTTATAGTATGTATACAGGCCATGGATGGGGTTTTCTGGTATAAACTGAAATCTAAGAACTGTGACTTAACAAATGTATTGAATGTTTTGAAACTTAATGGGTAAAGGAATAGAGTGTGAATGTAGTTTACTAGAGACTTTGGCTGGATGTGATGTGTGAATTTGCCGGCATATATCTAGAAGTGTGTTTCTCTGCACAAATAGGCTGCTGGAAGAACCAGAAGCTGGAATGGGTAAAATTTTCCAAACAATGGCTGAATTTGTTGAGTGAAAGGCACTCAGACTGCTCAAATTCTAAATTCCCATTTTTAGGGTGCATTTAGTTTTAAGTGACACTAACTACAATTCTAAGGATAATTAGCCCTTAAGATACAGTTTCCCTGTGAAACTCTAATGTCACATGCAATCCTTACTGGATCTAAAATCAAGCAAGGAAACTCATTTTCTTCCTCGAAAAGCTAATATTAACTGACATAGGATTACATTTTCTCATATTCCTGAGAATACTTAAACATTACATATTTAATTAAAACTAGAGGAAGGAGGAGAAAGAACATGGTATAGCCAAAGGATCCAGTGTTTTGCTCCTTTGGGAAAATGACTGAATGACTACAGCCCTGATACTTCTGATGATTTTTAAAGGACCACATGTCCTATTCGTATCTAAGAGCCTCAATATTCAGCAGCTTCTAAGAAAACTATCTTTCTGTGATTTCTTTTCTCACAAAAGTTCAGTCCTTCAAATAGAGGGAGGTAGCAGTCTATCTCTGAAGTTTAAAAGAAAATATTTGAGTAGAATTGGACATCTGTTTCTTTCATTTTGGTATGTGGAAGAGACAAAACAAGGAGGAGACAGGAGGTATGGATAGCTGGCAATTTGCCTGTTGTGAAGACCATGGGAACCCCAGCAGCTTTCTCTAGAGACAATGCATCTCTTTATTCTTTTATCAAAGAGAATTCATCATGTTAAAAATCTAAACTTCTTTATGAAAGAGAGAGACCTGATGGCACTTTTTTTTTTTTTTTGGTCTCTCATCACTCACTACCGTTTGATGTATGAGCCTTTTGAGAAGTAGGTAGCATGAAACCAGGAACCTAATGCCATGACCGGCCCTTCCTCCACCCACATGCTATAGGCAGAATGAGAATGAAATCTTGTGAATTTGGAGTATGATTCAGCAGGTTATACATGAGAGAGAACATGGAAGTGGTCATCAGCTATTAAGTATAGTTTTGTGTGACTGGCTTTAGATTCTCTAAGAGATGTGAGATGGTTCAGTAGGTGAATTGACCTAGAATCTACTCAATGTATTTCTAACACTTGTTAGAAACAATTAATTGTTTTGAGGATTATAAGAGCAACAAGGTTACGAGGGTGCCATGGTACTCTTTGTCCTTACAATTCACTTAAGGTCAGAAGAACCACCAGATTCATCAGTAGTCATGTCTCTAACCCAAATTTGTGAGGACTTACCAGTCTTATGTCAATTACATCTCCCTTCAAGCAAATATACTAAAAGTTAAATGAAATAATGGTTCCCTGCTCCTTTTAGCATTAGTTATTTCTGATCTTACGCAAGCAAATACTGTTTATTGTGACATCAATTGGTATACTGGAATTCAATTCCAGCACCGAAGAGTCAGAGTTAGTGTCAAACTCCACTGGTTTAAGAATATGGTTCCCATCAGGACTGCCCTTACTTCAGACAGCAGCTGCACATTGGGAGTCTCCAGGCCACTGGCACTTTCAATGGAAAGGCTTCAAATTCAGGGACTCTTATAACCCCCCTTAGGTTCAATAATTTACTATAATACCACACAGAACTCAGAGAAGTACTGTACTTAGAATTTAATTGTAAAGGATAAAAATCAAGGCCAGACCAAATGAAGAGATACATAGGGTGCAGTTTGTGAGGCCTCAAAACTCACAGTTTCCATGCCTTCTCATGAAATAAGGGCGGGTCACCCTCCTGGTGCATCAGTGCATCCATTAACCAGGAAGTTCCATCTAGCCTGTATCCAGAGGCTCTCTTGGAGTTCCATTACACAGGCATAATTGATTAAATTAATGGTGGCGTGTTGAACTCAATGTCTAGCTTCATTCCCCTCTCCAAAGTTCAGACTGACTCAAAGCCTCAACTCTCTTATCAGGGGGTTGGTCTTTCTGTTGACCACGCCCCAGGCCTTAGCTACCTGGAGGCCCCAGTAGTCTCAGTGTAGTCTCATTTATGTGCCACGGGCTTTTTGAATAATAAACACTCAACTACTCAGGAAATACCTAGGGTTTCAGAAGCTCTGTGCTGGGAACCTGAACAAAGACCATACAAATATTTTATTATACAACAATTTTAGCTCTAGATAGTCTTAACTATTATTCTATTATAAGAGTATCTGTTGACCTTCATTACAATACCTGTTTGGCAGAAACAAAATGAGCCTCAGAACTGAGCTCTGCGGCTTCCAGCAATGCCCTCTGCTCCCAATGTCTCTTATTTAATTAGCTTATAGTAAAATGCTCTTCTAGAACTGTCTCTAATACATGCATATTGAAGTGGGTAATTTGAAATTAAACACAAAGTAATTTAACATGTGGTTTTGGTTTTCTCTCTTCTTTCTTTTCCTATACTACAGCCAAGAGCCCTTTTACCTCATCAAAATGAGAGGTGGTAAATGTTTTGAGGGGAACAAGGCTATTGAAGCATATGTAATGCATGGTTTTTGGGAAAGGTAGCCCAACTTTCTGAGAAGTGTAGTCAACTTTTCTGAGAAGTTAAGTTTTTGAAAGACCCTTGACAGTGTCTGCCATTTTCTATTTTGTGATGTTCTTATTTAAACCACTTATTCCTAGATAATATCTTAATAATGGTTTGGTTTCCAAGAGGAAATAGAGAAAATGGGTTGTCCTTCATAATACATTAGTCAGAGCCATTTCATCTGACCCATCTTACTCATTCTTCAAGGAAGAAAGACCAGCACTTTCCATTTTCTGAGAATCCATCAACCTAGTCCAAATACCTAGGCAGAAATATAGTACTTAACTTGTTCTTTCTGAACTTATTTCTCTTCTCTTAAATGATAAAGGAAAACAAATTCTTGTGTTCTTTCTGCTGATCCAGCTGCAGGAGACTTTCAAGAGCCAGACTTGGTATTTGCTTTCACAAACATATGTGGTTGCATTTACACATTAGCAGGATTCTGAGGTTCCTAGTGACTATTTGTGCTTGAAGAAAACTATGGTTATGTTCAAGGCCTATTTCTACTTTGGCTTGATGTCGATTGTTTCTACTTGCTTACCCTCATTGAGATGCTAAGCTTTCTTATTTTTCTTCATCACCCATTCATCTTTCCTTTTCTTTCTACTTTCCATCATCCCAAATATTTAAAGTATAGTGAGAAATTTTTAGCTTCCAGTATTATTAAAACATGAAGATCTTCACTCTTATCCATTCTATGTAATACTGCTACTTTTCTTTTACTGAAATATAATTGATATACATTATCACATTATTTTCATGTATATAGCATAATTATTTGACCTTTGTATACATTGCAAAATGGTCAGTTCAGTAACTCTAGTTACAGTCCACCATCATACAAAATTAATACAATATTATTGACTATACTCCCATGCCATCCGTTACATCTAATGACTTATTATTTTATAACTGGAAGTTTGTACTTCTTGATCCCTTTCACCAATTTTCCCCCCACTACATCTCACCCTCTGACAACTACCAATTTTTTTTAATGTATCTATGACTCTGGGTTTGTTTTGTCTTCCTGTTTATTTAGTTTTTTAGAGTCAACCTTTAATTGAAACATGCAATATTCGTCTTTCTCTGTCTGACTGGATTCATTTCATTTAATGTAATATCCTCAATGTCCACCTATGTTGCAAACAGCAAGATTTTTCTTTTTTCATGGCTGAGTAGTGTACCATTGTGTGTGTGTGTGTGTGTGTGTGGTTGTGTTGTGTGTGCTCATGCATGTGTGCACACACGCGTATATGACAACTTCTTTATGAATTCATCAATCAGTAGGCATCTAAATTGTTTCCTTATCTTGCTTATTGTGAATAATGCTGCAATAAACAAAATGAGCACTGCTTATATCTTTTAAAACTAGTATTTTTCTTCTTTTTGGCTAGATAACCAGAGTGGAACTACTGTATCACATGGTGGTTTTATTTTTAATATTTTAGAAACTTCTATACTTTTTCTGTATCTGTTGCAGTGCCATCAACAATGCACAAGGGTTCCTTTTTCTCTACATCTTCACCAACATTTGCCTATTTTGGTCTTTCTGATGACAGCCATTCTGACAGGTGAAAAGTGGTATCGCATTGAGGTTTTGATTTGCATTTCCCTGATTGGTAATGTTGAGCATCTTTTCATGTGCCTATTGGCTCTCTGTATGTGTTATTTGGACAGAATGTCTATTGAGATCCTCTGCTTATTTTTTCATCAATTATTTTTTGTTATTGAGATGATTTTTTTATATTAGCCCTTATCAGATATTATTTGCAAATATCTTCTCCCACTCAGTAGGTTGTTTTTTCATTTTACATTTTCACTGTACAAAACTTTTTAGTTTGATGTTGTTTCATTTGTTTATTTTTGCTTTTGTTGTCCTTTAGAGGCAGAGTCAAAAACAAACAAGCAAGCAAACAAACAAAACACTTGTAAGATTGGTGTCAAGGAGCTTACTGTCTGTGTTCTTCCAGGACCTTTATAATTTCATGTCTTTTGTTCAAGTCTTTAATTCATTTTGAGTTAATTTTTTGTATATGATATAAGATAGTGGCCTAGTTTCATTCTTTGGCATTTAGCTATCCAGTTTTCCCAACACCCTTACTGAGGAGAATATCTTTATCCCATTGTATATGCTTTTCTCCTTTGTCATTAATTGATCAGGTTAATTTCTGAGCTCTTTCTTCTAGTTTATGTGTTTGTTTTAATGGAATACCATACTGTTTTGATTTCTATAGTTTTGTAGTATAGTTTAAAATCCAAGAAGTTCATACCTCCAACATTTTTCTTAATTCTCATAATTGTTTTGGGTATTTGGGGTCTTTTGTGATTCCATCTGAAGTTTAGAATTATTCATTCTAGTTGTTTGAAAAATACCATTGGAATTTTGAGAATAATCACATTGAATATGTAAATGCATTGGGTAGTATGGACATTTTAACAATATTAATCCTTCCAATCCATGAACACAGAATATCTTTCTATTTATTTATGTACTCTTCAATTTCTTTCATTGATGTTTTATAGTTCTGTGTTGAGGTCTTTCATTTCCTTGGTTAAATTTATTCCTACGTATTTTATTATTTTTGATGCAATTATAAATGAAATTGTTGTCTTGATTTCACTTTCTGATAGTTTTCTATTAGTGTATAGAAATACAACAGATTAATTTTGTATCATACAACTTTATAGAATTCATTTTTTTTCTAACATTTTTTTCAGTGGGTTCTTTAGGGTTTTATATGCATATATATATATATATACACACTATTATGTTATCTGCAGATAAGGGCAGTTTTATCTCTTCCTTTCCAATTTTTATGCCTTTTAATTTTCTGGCCTAATTTATATGGCTAGAACTGAAATACTGTGCTGAGGGGCTCCTGGGTGGCTCAGTTGGTTGGGCGTCTGACTTCAGCTTAGGTCATGATCTTACAGTCAGTGGGTTCAAGCCCTACATTGGGCTCTGTGCTGACAGCTCAGAGTTTGGAACCTGCTTCAGATTCTGTGTCTCCCTCTCTCTCTTCCCCTCCCCTGCTCTCTCTCTGTCTCTGTCTCTCAAAATAAATTAATAAAGACCAAAAAATTTTTAAAAAATAAAATACTGTGCTGAACAAAGATAAGGAGAGTGAGTATCCTTGTCCTTTTCCTGATCATAGCAGAAAATCTTTTAGCTTTTCACCATTGAGAATAATATGAACTGTTTTTCATATGTAGTCTTTATTATATTGAGGTTTATTTCTTCTCTTCCCACTTCATTAAGAGTTTTTATCCTAAATTGATACAAGTAATATAAGTAATAAGATTACTTATACTCATATCATTGGGTTTTTTCCTGAGGTTTGATTTTGTTCCTTCACTTGGGTATTATTTTAATTTTCTCATTTTGCTTGGCTCTCTTTTTGCATTTATTAGGTGAAATAGCTACCTCTTCTTGAAGGAGTGCCCTTGTTAGGTGATAAGACTTTTCTCATTCACTCTTGTCCTACTTGTTTTTTGTCATACATTTGTGATTGTCTAAACAGCCTGATTTATATTTGATTTGTCCCCACATTGTTGAGGGTATGCCAAGGCTTATCCGTGTTCCTAGGAGAAGAATCTCATTTAGCATTTGGTTTTAAGCTGTTTGGAAGCCCTCAGGGAGCAGCTGCTAAAAATATGCAAATATTTATATACCTATGAGGCCACAGGCAAACCCTCTGACCTCCAGCTTGAGAGTTATAGTGGCATCCTTTGGGCAAGGGTTATAAAAATTGGGGCTGCCAATGAATGTATAAGTTCCTTTAGGAGAGGTCTTTTTTTTTTAATGTTTATTTCTTTTTGAGAGACATACAGACAGAGTGTGAATAGTGGAGGGGCAGAAAGAGAGGGAGACACAGAATCCAAAGCAGGCTCAAGGCTCTGAGCTGTCAGCACAGATCCTGATGCAGGGCTGGAACCATGGCCCTGAGACCATGACCTGAGTTGAAGTTGGATGCTCAACAGACTGAGCTACCCCAGGTGTCCCCCCTGCCCCCATTTTTTAACATTAAAAATTTTAATGTTTATTTATTTTTGAGAGAGAGAGCATGTGCATGAGGTGGGGGAGAGACAGAGAGAGAAGGAAACAGAGGTTCCAAAGTAGGCTCTATGCCGACAGCAGAGAGCCTCAGGTAGAGCTCAACTGATGAACCACAGCATCATAACCTGAGATGAAGTCAGATGCTTAACTGACTAAGCCACCCAAGAGCCTCAGGGAGGCCTTCTTGAACTGTAAAACTAAGAGAGTATGCAAGGATGGTGTCTCCCTGATTACATTCCCTAGGAGTGCCTCCATAGCCTCTAGATTTCTGGAAAACTTAAGTCCTGTCCCTCAGGCTGAAGCTGTAGGATAAGTAAATAGGCCTTTTTCACAAGAAGACTAGGGGCACATCTGTCTTCTGTCTGTGGAGTGTCCTGGGAGTGTTGGCCTCTCAAGAACTATCTTTCTGTTTATTATAGTCCTTTGGAGCTCAGTACCACCAGCCTCTTTGGCCACCAGGGACAGGCAAATAAGGAGACATTCCCTAAGTGGTTTTCATAGACCTACTATCTTTAGCAGGACCACAATAGAATGTAGGGGAGAGGACACACTCATTGGCTTGTGAAAGGCAGCAGGCTAGAAAATGCCTTGTCTGGGTGTACCCATGGTCTTCAGAGATGCTACAGGAGAGTGCTCTGTGTATTCATGCCCAGCAGACCAGGTTGGGGAGGGAAAATGCTGTGACCACCTATACTTGCTGGCCCCAGATAGGGTGCTAAGGAGTTCAAAACTGCTCTTGCTTGCTGACTTGAGCAGGGTAGTGGGAAAATGTCATGACCATTCACAATGCAAGGCAGTGAGTGGGAGGGTGCTATGCCAAGCATGCCTGCCTATGCTAAGTGTAGGTGGAAAATGCACAAGTGTCATCTGCCAGCATTTCATCTCCAGAGGGCCTCACCTATTTCCCCTGCCCCTCCAACAGATGTCCCCACACCAACAAATGAATCTCCTTCACATATGTTCCAGGTGCTTTTCGAATTTGTGCTTTGCACTGTATCCCACGTCAAGTTAGATAGCATGCAAGCCCTTTAAAGTAGAATCTCAGTTTTTTTAAATAGCACTTTGGCCATAGGCTCCATCGATTTTTCTAAACCAGGAAACTCATCTCTCTGGTGCAGAAGCCAAGGGTTGGGATTCCTGATGTGGGGTATTCACTCTTGCTCCTCCAGGAAACTCTCCAGACTGGTGAGATCCCTACCTTTCTGTGTCACTGTACGAGGGCTGGAGATTTTGGTAAGCCTGTGTGTCTGTCTCTCCTACCCCACTAGTTGTGACTTTTTTTTAAATCTTGTTATGGAGAACCTGCTCATCCAGTTTTCAGATCTATTCCAGAGAGAGATGATCTATGTGTAGCTAGAGATTTGGTGTGTCCGTGGGAGATCAGAATCTTCCTGCAATGCCGTCTTGCACCACTCTTCCTGCCACTTACCTTTTTTTTTTTTCCATAAATATCACCAGTTATGTTGTTCCTCAAAAATCTTTGATGACTTCCTTTTATCCTCCATTAACTTTAAAATGAAGGACAAATTTAGCCTGGCATTCAAGGTCTTTCATCACAAGATTTCTCTCTAATCTTATATTATTTTATATATGTATATCTGCTTCTAAACGGGCCTATAAAGTGTTTTCTGGATTCCTGTTAATGTTTGCCAATTGCTTGTATTTCCATTCTAAAATAACATCTATGTAATTTTAAATTTTCTAGTAGCCAGGTTAAAAAATGCTAAAAAATAAAGATATTTTTTTCCTTTTTGAAAAAAATAAAATTTATTTTTTAAAACAGTTTTGGATTGGGGCACCTGGGTGGTTCAGTCGATTGAGCGTCTGACTTTGGCTTAGGTCATGATCTCACAGTTTGTGGGTTCAAGCCCCACATTGGGCTCTGTGCCGGCAACTCAGAATCTGTGTGTCCCTCTCTCTCTGCCCCTCCCCTGCTCATAATCTGTCTTTCCCTGTCTCTGTAAAATAAATAAATGTTAAAAAAATTTTTTCAACAGATTTGGATTCACGTGAAGATTGAGCAGAATGTACAGAGATTTCACATATATCCCCTGTCCCCAAATATGCACAGCCTCCCTTCGATCAACATCCCCTATTGGAATGTACTTGTAATATGATTAATGAACCTACATTGATATATCATTATTATCCAAAGCCCATAGCAGTTACATTAGGGTGTAAGGACATAATTAATTTCAATATGTTTTATTTAACCCAATGTTCACAAAATATGTATCACTCAGCATATAATTTACATAAAAATTAATGAATGTATCTCATTCTGCTTTTATTGTACCAAATATTTGAAACTTCATGTGTATTTAACTTTATATAAGATCTCAATATAGATCTACCACCTTTCAAGTACTCACTGAGTAGTGACATGTGGCTAGTGACTAGTGTACTAAATAGTACAGATAAAGATGGTAAGTACCATGAGAGCTGATACTGTTACTTTCCTTTATTGTATTGTATTCTTTATTTTTATCTTTATTTTGAGAAAGAGAGAGAGCAAGTGGGGGAGGGGCAGAGAGAGATAAGGAGAGACAGAATCCCAAAAAGGCTCCAATGCAGAGCCCAGTGAGATCATGAGATCATGACCTGAGGGAAGATCAAGAGCCAATTCTTAACTGACTGAGTTACGCAGGTGCCTCCACCCTTTTTTCCCACTTTCCTCTACTTTTAATCTCTTTTGTTCCATCAATGGTTGTTGAAGTAAAACTACATAAATGAGCAACACCTATCAGTCACAGGACATTCAAAAATTTCTAAAAGAATACTTAATTGATCCAGTATCTAAAAATCAGCAGTGCCTATGTAGTTTTTGTCAGCTCTGTTGCTAGAAAAGTCGGGGTTTTTCTTGCTTTTTTCTTCAAAGACATTTGGAAAACTGGGTTTATCTTCATGAAGGGAAATGATGCTATGTGCATTTATACTCTATAGATGAGATTAAGAAGCTTTGTGACTAAATCAGGCTCAGTTCTCTACCCCAGGCTTTCCAACTTCTGCCTTTCCAAGAGAGATTCTGATTCAATGAGTATACATTACTACAGAATTCATCTGATTTGGTTTTAGAGCAGTTTTTCTTCTTTTCAGTAAACTACCATCTCCCTGACAAATGGACAGTTTGGATTAGTGGAGGATTGGGAGCTTGCAGGCTCCCCGGTACTGGCTAAGCAAGCTCAAAGCAAATAAGCCTCAAAGAATTTCCTCCTCTCCAAATAGTCCTTGTGCAGATGGAAGACTACTTTTCTTAGAGATGCGGCCTCTGGTACTGCCAATGTGCTACATGAATGAATGGGTGATAGAATCATTGAATGGTGGAGTTACAAGTGACCTTCAAGATCATCTTATTGATACTTCTCTACCCTCTTCTCTCAAGTTCTTTTATAAGTGAGGAAGTAGGCATAATACGGCATTTCTTTTGATACTGTAAACTGAACTGAGGACTTGCATCAAGACTTCACCTAGAAACACATTTTGTTTAAAAGCATGGTCAGAACAGACTGAAGGCACCCTACAGAATAATTCTTGGACATGTGGCTTATATATTTGCAACTGACAAAAAAATCACTTCGACAGATTCTCTTCCTCGAAATAGTTAAGCGTTGTGTATTCTTGAAGCATCAAATGTGTCCCTTTAAATGGATTCTCCCATTTATTTTAAATTTCCTAAAATAAAAAAAGATCCCCGCTATGTATGGACTCCTTTGTCAGTTTCTGTCACTGTACTCCCAGCTGTGGCTACTGAAGAGCTCCCAACAGATTGCTCAGCTTTGCCTAATTCCTGAATCATTAAGATTCAGGCCTGGTGGTATATTAGAAACTAATTCTCTACCAGCAGGAATAAGAAAATTAGTCTGTAGCCCTATGCCAGGTGTCCCTTTTCTCCCAAGGACTGCATCAGCACCAAGCTGAGCTTGCTTTCTCTAATCACCACCCCTCCCCTTCCCTGTGCGTTTCCATTCCATTCTCCTGAGCTGCCTGCCCTTCTGAGCCCCTAGAAACAAGCCCCAAGCCCACTTGTGTAGCCCTCGAGCCCCCTTCTGACGCCTGTAGAGATCTTCCTGCAGGGTGGACATCCCAGCATCTTCTGTCACACTGTCCTGCGTGAACCATGTCAGCACTGCGTGACAGCAGGGCTCAGTACCCTCACCTGTTTCTGGGTATCAAGCCAGTCCCTCCATGGTCTCCCTTGTTTCTATTTCTCCAAATCAGACCTTTTGGAAAACCAAGACTAAACCTTGAGGATTCACTGTGTTATTTTGGATCTAGCAATTTGGTCTTCAGCTCTTCTCCCTGGGAGTTATCACATCTACCCTATGGTAACTCCTCAGAGCCTAGATTTCTGTGTTTCTAGATAGCTTCCTCCTCCCCACTCCTCTGCTGCAAGGAACAGCATTGGCTCAGGCTGAAGTTATGCAGAGTATCAAATTCTGGCCACTTGTTATTAAAAATATTTTTAATGTATTTATTTATTTTTGAAAGATGGAAAGAGAATCCCAAGCAGGCTCCATGCTGTCAGCATAGACCCTAACTCTTGGCTCCATCTCATGAACAGCGCGATCACAACCTGAGCTAAAGTCAAGAGTCTGATGCTTAACTGACTGAGCCACCCCAGCACCCCCCCTGGACAATTTTTGGAAACAAAATAATAAATACTTGTTTTTGTTATATTATTTCATTTCAGTGGATACGAGGAGTCTTCCTGCAGGATTATTATACTTTTAGTATCTTTGATGGCTGTCTTCCCAAGAAAAAAATAATCATCTGTCTAATTTTAAGCTTCTAGATTAAAAGGTACCATCAAAACTTATGCTTTGGTAGAGGGTTCCATAAAGATGAGTCAAGGGATTCCAATTCTGTGAGTTCTGCATATGCGAAAAGTTACAGATACTCAGGATTGGTTGGGTAACAATGGAAACACACATGTGGTACTACTCTTGACTTTTTTCTTTTTGCTTTTGGTTTTACTTTTCTTTTTCTTTTGAGATGTTAAAAAAACCCCACTGTACAAAGTCAGGATCTATTTTTTTCAGGTACAGAAATCTTAATTATTAGGACTATCACACAAGAACACACTCTGGCTTCATATATTAGCCTGCAGAGATTTCATCATATATTAGGCTGCAGCAAAGAATGTGTTTATATTGGCATCTTGAAAATTGTCAGATGGTATATCACTTGAAGGCTGTCATCTAAAGTTAAACATTAATAAGAATTTTTATGGGGTTTTTGTGCTGTCCAAGCATTACAACTCCAATAAATCATTCTGCAGCCTGTACCCCTCTTTCCTTTCTGCCTTTGTAAAAGTTGTGCAGTTGAAAGACTGGTCTGGACTTGGAAAGTCACAAGCCTCATAGAGCCCTGAATTGGAAAGCGGTGACTAAAATGCCATCCTGTGGGATGTTCCTCCCTAGTCTGTGAGCACCAAACTGCACATTTCCCCTGTGCACGCTTTGCACACTCCTTGCATGAAATTAAAACTGGTTTGCCATGGGGAGATGGCTGCATAATATTAAAAGCACTCCCATTCCCAAATAGTACTAGAAAACTGCAAATTAAAAAGATATCGAGTGGTACCAGTCATTTTGACAATGTACTGACACTGAGCAGTTAGAGACGTCCCTCGAGTAGTTTGGATTTACCAAGTTACTATTAAGTAAGTAGAGAGGTCATCTCACAGCAGCTGTGAAGCTCTCTTGCCCTTTTGGGTGCTTTTGAGGTCTGTGTTGATTCCTTTGTCAGGCTCCATGCTGCCCTCGGTGAGAGTTAGAAGTCTAAGCCAAAGTCAGCAGCTTTCATTTTGACAGACGCCACCTTTTAAGGAGAAATAACATAATGAATAGTATTTTTAGGTGCAATTACTGACATTCCATCCATTTGAACAATGCTGTTGACTTGGCATTCAAAAGTAGCTTCTTTGTTTTATGTTTTACCTTAGATATATTGTGAAGTTGCTGCTAGGTACTCATTCAGCCAGAGATGCTAATGTATTCACACCTGAGAAGGAAGAAAGAAAGAAATAGAGTTGAGTTTTAAGCACCATTAATATTCAATCCAGAGCTTCACAATAGGGACCCCTGGCTAACGTGATAGGCAGATGTGTGTGGGGCAGCCACAAATTCCAGAGGGGAGGGTGTACGCAGGTCCCCATCTTCATTTGTATTTTGCCTCTGTACATTAAGCCTTACAAAAGAGAAAATGATAAGTACCTCTAGGCTTTCATTTTCTTACTCTTCCATACGTAGTTGTTCATTTTTATAGGGATGGGAATGGATCTCCTTGTCTCATTTGAAAATCTCCTATCTTCTCATCAAGTTTGCTAATATAGCAGGTACAAAATGCAAAATGCTACCATAGGACTAAAAGAAAGAAATTAGCACTATACATAAAAGCTAGCTAAATATGACACAAATATTCATTTCTTAAATTTTACTCTATTGTTTAAGAAACCATACATAAATAAATCAGTTTTCTGGAATTTCATGAATTAACATTGAGAAATTCAAGCTACAGACTTGCAATGAAGACATGGTATGACAAATCTATAATTCAGTAGTGAGCATAATCTGTATTGCTATGCTCCTGCCTGAAAATTATTTATATATTTTAATTGTTAATATGCTTACTTCTTTTATTTCTTTTAATGTCTATTTTCTTTAACTCCTCAAGGAATTAAAACACATTCTTTGGATTTTCAAATCTTTCCTAATTAAAAGTTGCTCCTTGGAGTGCCTGGGTGGCTCAGTCAGTTAGGCATTTGACTTCTGCTCAGGTTATGATCTTATGGTCTCTGGGTTCAAGCCCTGTGCCGGGCTCTGTGCTGACAACTCAGAGCCTGGAGCCTACTTCAAATTCTGTGTCTCCCTCTCTCTCTGCCCCTCCCCGACTCACTCTCTGCCTTTCTGTCTCTCTCTCTCAAAATAAAAGAAAGACATTAAAAAAAAAAAGTTGCTCCTTTAAAATAAATTACCATGTGTTTCAAGCCAACTTGTAAGTTTAGTTAGGTAAGTGAATATTAATAACAGTTGTCAACATTTACCTTGAAAACCAAATCAGTACAACACAATCTGCATATGTAATATAAAACTGTTCATAAACTCAGAGAGTACATGCATTTAGTAATTTGTGTATTATTCACAAATAGCATACAAATATAGAGACTGGGTATTCTACCTAGAAATAGATTTGAAGATAAAAGGTAATTAATTTAGGGCCTCCCAAACCACAGGCCAGATTTGTGATCTCAGAGTTTTGTTTTAGTTTTTGTTTTCTGAGTTTGTGTTTGTAAAATAAATATCTGACAACAACCTAAGTACTGTTACTCCTATATTGTTATAGAAAATTGTGTAAAGAAGCTGGCTTAACCATCGTGTCATCTCATTATCTTCACAGAGTCTCCTCTTAGCCTGTGAGGTCCAAAGCAAAGACCATGACTATATAATCTGTACCTAATGTTATGATTGGCGTATCATAGACAATAAGGATTACTGAATTAAGGATGCAAGCTTCTTGGCTTTGGAGTCATTTAGGTCTAAGATCGGAAATGGTTATGCCATATAGGATTCAGGTGACCTTGCTCAAGTTATTGTTTGTCCATTGGTTTTAGTATCAGAAAAAAAAAACTAAAAAAAAAAAAGAGCTACTTCTTAGGGTAATTTTGAATGTTAGTAAAAGTAATTTACATTAAAAGAGCTGGCACATTTTCAGGGCTCAGAACATGTAACTTCTTCCCTCCCAGCCCTCTACATTGATAGGGTAGGAATTGGAGTTCAAGTCTAAAACAAGAGAAACTTGCTAAGACAATTGACCCTGGAACAACACAGATTTGGACTGTATGGGTTCACTTATATGCAGATATTTTTTGATAAATGTAATGGGGGATTTCTTTTGGATATCTGCAATAATTTGAACAGACTTGTAGACAAACTGTGTAGCCTGAAATATGAAAGAAGGAAGGAAGGAAGGAAGGAAGGAAGGAAGGAAGGAAGGAAGGAAGGAAGGAAGGAAGGAGAAAGAAAGAAAGAAAGAAAGAAAGAAAGAAAGAAAGAAAGAAAGAAAGAAAGAAAGAAAGAAAGAAAGAAGGAAGGAAGGAAGGAAGGAAGGAAGGAAGGAAGGAAGGAAGGAAGGAAGGAAGGAAAAGAAAGAAAAGGAAAGGGAAGAAAAATTAGAAAAAGTTAGGGATTATTGTAATGGTATATAATACATGTAGAAAATGTGTTAATCAACTATTTATGTTATTAGTAAGGCATCTAGTCAACAGTTGTTTGTGTGTGTGTGTGTGTGTGTGTGTGTGTGTGTGTGTGTGTGGTGGCGGGGGATTGCCATCCCTAACTCCTATGTTGTTCAAGGGTCACCTATGGCTCTCCAATCTTTCCAGCAAAGAGTCTTTCTTTCCTTTGATATGAAGGTATAAAGAGAAGTTGCCTGCAATTAGAAAAAGTGAGTAGGCAGAGAAGAGAGAGGAAAGAAAGAAGGAAAAATGTCTGTTTGGCCTCTGGAAATTTGATGGGTTGTTGGAGATGCTTGCTTTAATGCCAATGATAAGCACCATGGATAGAAGACATAGTTGTGAAGCAGGTGGTATGTGTTCTGCATTGCTCACCACTTTGCCTCTTCACGCTTGAATCTTGACAGTGGTGGGCAGGAGCTGTTTTGGGTCTAACTATCTGGGCCTTTGAGGAGCCAAAAACTCTGAAGATTGTTCTTTCTCATTTACAAATGAAAAAAGTGGGATGCCTGACTGGCTCAATAGGAAGAGCATATGACTCACTCTAGTGAGTTCAAGTCCCATGTTGGTTATAGAGGTTACCAAAAAATAAAATAAACTTAAAAAAATGTAAATGTATAATCCAGGGTAAAAGGTAAATACATTAAAAATTACAAAGTACAAAGCTTAGCTTTATTCACTTTTCCTGTTCATTAAGGCAATCCATCCATATATTATACAAGTATGGATTAGGAACGAGGGAAACAAAAGATAAAATAAATTCTTATACAACCCCTCTTCTCAGACATCCACTTTTAACTTTTGGTTTATATAGCATTTCAATATTTTTCTTTGCTAATATAGAAAAAAACTGACTTATATGCTATAATATATCTTACTCTCTCCTTTTCCAATAAATATATGATGAAGAGATTTCTATGTCAACAAGAATAGACCTACATAATTATTTTAATGGCTATATTTTATATTAAAATTATTATGTTTGATCACTTTCTTATTGAGTACTTTGATTATTCTAATTTTTACATTCTTGTAAACAACACTTGTGAACCTTAAAAATACAATTATGATATTAATTTGATTATATTGTGTTATATAATTTTGGATTAAATTCTTAATCGAATTGTGGAATATAAGAGAGTACAGTGTTTGAATTAGGATATATTTTTCCAGAGCATCTGATGTTTGAGCCACTTTTCCCTTCCACGAGGGCCATGTGTAGTAGGTCTAGGAGCTGACATATACACATAACAATAATGAAACACTCCTTGGTGTTTGTAAATGCTTTCATATTGGCCCTTATGACCCTCATGACTCTCCTGTGAGGACACTTGAGTAAACTGAGGCAAGGTAGTACATGTACTTCCTTGACCACCTAGCAAATGCTGCTTGAAGTTTGCCTTTCATTACCATTTCTTCATGGCAGTAGAATGAATGTTTAGTGTATTTATAGTTCAGATCTATTATTTAAAATCTGTGATCTCTGCTAAAAGAAAATAGCAGGTGCCAATGGGCCTTTCATTTGCATAACATTTGCACCTGGTGCATTGGATGTCATTTTTATAGAAATCTTCTTGGTCCTTATCAAGAAAAACAACAACAACAACAACAACAACAAACAACAACAACACTCTTTTGGGGTAAAAGTAGCACTCAAAATTTACAGGCAATGCTGTTGAGATTCTTAATTACTGAGAAAAAAAGGGGCTGGACTTTTTTGGTTCAATTTATCCCTAGGTGTGTTATTCTTTTTGGTGCAATTGTAAGCAGGATTGCTTTCTTAATTTCTCTTTTGGCTACTTTGTTATTAGTGCATTGAATGCGACAGGTTTGGATATATTATTTTTTTATCCTGAAACATTGCTGTATTTATTTATTCTAAAATAAATCACAGAGATAAAAAGTACAGCATAGGAAGTATAGTAAAAAATAATGTGATAGTGGTATATGGTGACAGACGGTAATAAACTTATCCTGGTGAATGTTGTGCAATGTATAGAATTGTCAAATCACATTGTTGTGCAACTGAAACCAATATAACACTCTATGCCAACTATACTTTAATAATAATTAAAGGGAAAACAAAAAAGGAGCTGAACCATGCAATACCACTTTGCCTCTGCAGGTCACTTTCTCCATGGATTTTCTCACTAACAATGCCACTATCTCAAAAGTGCCTGTAAGACTTGAATTCTCTGTAAATACCCTGGTCTGAACCTGGATAAATAACCCTTCACTTAATACCTCTACCATAGCTAAGACAAGTCCAGTATATTGGAAGATACATGTCTTCTTCTTGTGCTTTTATAGACATTTGAGATCAAATGTAAATCACAGACTCTCTTACTGATTAAACTACACATAAATACTCCTGTAACATGTCTATATATAATTAATAAAATTCATGGGTTCATTAGTGTCCATATGTGGGCTACAAAGAATAATCTGAGAATCTTTTTTGGAGATCATCTGATTTGAAAAACCTTATCTTACTTTCTTGGGTTATTGCTGATTTCTTCATAAAATATTGTTATTTCTTGACTGTTTCTTAGTATCCAGCACCTGACACTCTATTTCTATGTACTTAGACTCTCTAAAGTATAGATTAAGAGAGGCCAACACGTATTATTAGTTAAATTCAAGCCTCCTCTCCAACAGTGGACAATTTCTTCCCTGACCTCACCTATCATTCAGTGCCCTGGTCCTACATAGAAATCAAAGGCATAGCCATGTTTCCATTTAATATAGCCATCACAACACAAGTACAACAAAAAGATATAAATCCATACAGAGCTTAGGCAAGGAAGGCCTTCTGTCCCTACTCTGGTTTTCTGTTTCCTTCGACCTCTTTCTAATGTTTGATCTTGTTTCCTTTTTATTTGCTGAAAGAATTTAAAGTTCTATGTTATTGTGTTCTAAGGGATTCTATGACTTGAAAAAGTCTTCCTCTCTGTATTTTAAACAGTTGCTAGGAGACACCAGTTAAACAAACTATAAATCAATAAGCCCATGGTCTTAAGTTTCCTGGAAGTAGAGGAATAGTGTGTCCCTGTGCAGGAGAAGATATACTAGAGATTTCTGAGCAAACTACTCAGAGACAAGATCTGCTAGTTCTTAGCAGAAGATGAGAGAACAGAATAACAAAGATGATTTTCTGAAGAAGGAACTTCTGAAATGAGATAGAAAACTGGGATTTGAGGTATAATTTCTGATGAGAAATATTATTAAAAGAAAGAAATTGCTTTCTGTAAAGCCATGTAAAATTTCACAAAGGGATAAGTGAGGTTCTCTGTTAAGAGCATATTACCAAGTTGCTTTGCAGCCCAAATTGTGGGACTGTGAAGAAATAATGTCTCATTTGCCAATTTAGCAGAACAGCTTTTCTTCATGTTTTCTGTACTTAAGTCCAGTGAGAGTTTGCTCATCTTTCTCCACTCCCCTCAAAACTAAATCATATCTATTGGGGCATGTAACATGGGCTACCTTTTTAGTCCTTGATAGTTTCTAGGGCTAAGCTATAGTAGGGTTTTGCTTTATTGTGTGATTTGAGTAACAATTAAAACATTATACCTTCTTGGTATTCACTCATTCTATGACTGAGTTTTCTCAATTATAGATTTATTTTCCTGCCTATTAAAATACTGTGACAGGCATGCCTGGGTAGCTCAGTCAGTTAAGCATCCAACTTCAGCTCAGGTCTCAGGGTTCATGGGTTTGAGCCCTGTGTCAGCCTATGTGCTGACAGCTCAAAACCTGGAGCCTGCTTTGGATTCTGTGTCTCCCTCTTTCCCTGCCCCTCCCCTGCTTATGTGTGTGCTCTTTCTTAAAAAACAAAAAAAAGACTATGACATATTAAGCACATACTGTTTCAAAAGAAGGGAGGGAGGAATGAAGGAAGGAAGACCCCCTGAAAGATAATACCACAGTTTTATCAGCAGTTACCTTAGAGAAATTAGTTGCTATAGTTGAGCAGAAGCCTCAGCAAGATGAATGTTTGGATGAGGGTTGAGACCCTGTGAGGGGAAATAGGTTACTTACTTCAGCAGTTTTGCCAGAGGTCAATAGGGCCAGACCTCTAAGGATCATAGAAACTCAGAGAGGCCAGAAAGGAAATTAAAATATCCAACTTGTGAGGCCAGTTTAGGCCGTTTGCTTATTCCAGTACGGAATTAGTGCTCTGTAACTCTGGTCCCCACAGACACATTCCACCTCAGTGACCCCTTAGTTCCTAACGTTTTTAAAACTCTATGCTTTTTCACTAGTTTAAGCTCTTGAGTAGCATCTTTTCCAAAACCACACTGTAGAAAACCGCATTGCCATACAAATAATAATTACAATAGTATTTGTCACAATCATCTTGATACAAAAGGTGACTATTCTGTCTTTCATAAAGTTTTAACTTCAGTTCATAAAAGCCTGCCTGGGCTTGCTGATTCCCACCTCAGCTCCAGGACGTACTTAACCCTCAGCAACAAAAAAGTCTCCATATTGCTCCCCAGGGTTAGGTAGCAGCATATAGTGTTAAATGTTGCAGGCTTGGGAGAGAGCTGGATTCTAACTCTGATGACGCACTAACATTTTAACTTTGGCAGGTCACTTCCCTGGTCTGGGACTAAGTTACTCCATTTGTACAAGGAATATGCATTCATTCTTCTCAGGCAGTAACTTATTAAGAACCTACTGTGTGCTGGGCACTGTGAATCTAGATAACCCTTAAGTTCCTTTTGGATCTATATCCTCAGGCTTTGTTTTCCAGCCCCTAGCAGGTCTCATCACTGAGTCCATTTTGCTGTTGCTGATCATGATATGGTCTTTATTTCCAGCTAAAATATTCTTTATTTCCCAGGGAGTATTTGATATTCTATATCCAATCTTCTCAGACTGGATGTTCTCTATTTAATCTTTAGTCCCCCTATGATCATTACTGCCATACTCCTACCATCTAGCCCTTACTTATTAGCTACTATAGGAAACTCTTATTGTCTTTTTTTTTTCCTGTTTAAAAAAATACTTTGACCTCTGGCCCAGAGTTCTTGAGATGTGCACTTTTTTTCTTCCCATTAGGTTGGTCAGAGTACTAATCCCTGAGTTACCATCCTCCCAATAATTCACCCAGGCTTACTTTCATGCCACAGATGGGCTCCAATGCTGATTTTCCCTCAATAGAACAATTCTGCCACATTCTAATCCCGGTTCTGACAGCACTCTGATTAAATATGCCAACCAGGGGCGCCTGGGTGGCTCAGTTGGTTGAGTGTCCGGCTTCAGCTCAGGTCATGATCTCATGGTTCGTGGGTTTGAGCCCTGCGTCGGGCTCTGTGCTGACAGCTCAGAGCCTGGAACCTGCTTCAGATTCTGTGTCTCCCTCTCTCTGTGACCCTTCCCTGCACATGCTGTCTCTCAGTCTCTCAAAAATAAATAAAAAATATTTAAAAAAAACAATTAAAAAATAAATATGCCAACCAAAAAATGGAAAACATTTATGGCAAATCTTCAGGCAATAGAGCATACTTGGGTCGGTTTGTTCTTGCTGCTTATCTAAATAGAAATGCCAAACAACAAGCACTTCCCATTCTAGTTGGTAACAAACCAAAAGTGCCACACTTCTGTTGTTTCATCATCCTGTTTTCTCTGTTTTCCTTTATTTTTTATTCTGTGTCAAATATCTGTTTGTGCATAGCTTGCCTCCTAAGTACTGACTCTCTTTGGACCTTTGGTTTTAGAAACATGCACACATATATATGCAATTAAATGCAGGCTTTGACTTTTCACCTGGGAAACGGGAAGGATAAGGTGAGCTAAGCTTTTAATTACAAGTACCCATTCTGGGAGGCAGGGAGTGTGAGCTTCCGGCAGCTACCTCTGCTTTGCCTAATCCCATCTTTCAGGGAAGAAAAAAGAAAAAATCCACATGTATCTATCTACAAAAATGTTGACTTAATATATTCGACATTTTTTATTATTTGCTAAAGTAAACGCTGCTTGAAAACCACAGAAAAAACACTATTGTTGTTAAGGTGAAGTCTTAATGTACCTGATTCTTTGATTCTTCTTACATTACTGCATTGTTCTATTTCTGTTTTGCTTAAGATTTTCACATGATATACAGACATGCTAGTACTCTGCACTTTTATAACTGCTGCTTTCATCCAGAATCCCAAATCTCTTTACAAATACTAATTACTGTGATCTAATGTCACTGGAAATTGTTAAATATGCTCCAAAGAGGTTAAACACTTTAAATCCCGATTTACAAATTAAAAACTAGAATGTGGAAAAGCTAAGCCACATTGGGGGATTTAAATAGGGTTTTGGTTGAAACAACTGGAAATGACAGCTGTCAACCCAATCCCCTAGTCCTTGAATTCATTTGATATCCTACACTTCTTGAATTATTATACATGTAGGAAGACAGGTTACCACTGTGAATTCAGACACTAAAGATCTTTTTTTCTCCAAATAATATATAATACCTAAAAATATCATTGTAGAGTTGTGGCATTTTCCCAGGTCACACTTTGAGATATTTCCTTCTTACAGAAGTCATTTTTATTTTAAATCATGGATTATAATCAGTGAAGTTATTCCTTACTTCTTTAGCAATTTCTAGACATCTGCAAATTGAATTCCATTTTGTATGCTTAAAAAAATAGAGATGTACATACACACAAACATGTAAGCATAGGTATGTGTATACATATGGGTATATACATATGTATACTTATTTATCATATGTATTTATATATATCATATAAATAAATATATACACACAGAAAATAGGACAAACTTAAGATGTTGATGTAAGGAATTCATAGATGAGAATTTCTTATGTGTCATGCAACCATGTGTCAATATATTTCTAGTACCGCCTTCTCACTTCTCGAGGCTTGTCTGTATTTAGAGTTTTGGTAAAGCAGGAAGACATAACATTTATACACACCAGCTCATAGTTTAACGTTGTCTCAGCATTACCTTATTAGATTTTTCTCCAAAGCCTATTCAGCAAGAGGTGTTTCGGAGGCAAAACTGTAAGTAGATATATATAGATTAGAAAGTATGTCTGAAGTATGAGACTGATTTTATTTTATTTTTTAAAGTAGTTTATGGACAAATTAGTTTCCATACAACACACAGTGCTCTTCCCCACAAGCGCCCTCCTCCATCACCACCACCTCTTTCCCCGCCTCCCTTCAACCCTCAGTTCGTTTTCAATATTCAATAGTCTCTCAAGTTTGCGTCCCTCTCTCTCCCCAACTCTTTCCCTCTTCCCCTCCCCCTGGTCCTCCATTAGGTTTCTCCTGTTCTCCTGTTAGACCTATGAGTGCAAACATATGGTATCTGTCCTTCTCCGCCTGACTTATTTCACTTAGCATGACACCCTCGAGGTCCATTCACTTTCCTACAAATGGCCAGATTTCATTCTTTCTCATTGCCATGTAATACTCCATCACATATATATATTACATCTTCTTGATCCACTCATCAGGTGATGGACATTTAGGCTCTTTCCATGTTTTGCTATTGTTGACATTACTGCTATGAACATTGGGGTACATGTGCTCCAGCTGATGCTGGGTCATAAGGGAGTTCTATGGATAGTTTTTTGAGGAACCTTCACACTGTTTCCCAGAGTGGCTGCACCAGTTAACATCCCACCAACAGTGTAAGAGCCTGATTTTAGAATAGGTTAGTGGTGACAAGAAAAATTTTTAAGACTTTTATAGACATGAAGTAGATATGCCATTAGGAGATGTCTGAGTAGATATTTTGAAAGTCAGAGTAAGAGCATAAGATATGTTTGATTGTGTATAGTTAGAGAAATTAAAGACCATCCCTGGGGATGCATGGGTGGCTTAGTCGGTTAAGCATTGGACTCTTGATTTTGGCTCAAGTCATGATCTCATGGTTCGTGAGTTGGAGCCCCACATTGGGCTCTGTGCTTACAGTTAGTTCAGAGCCTGCTTGGGATTCTCTCTCTCTCCTCTTGCCACCCCTCCCCAGCTCACACACTCTCTCTAAATAAATAAATAAATAAACTTTTTAAAAAATCTTTAAAAAAGAATAAAGGACTATCATTAGCACAAATATTTTGTGGGATTACAAAGAAACCTTTCCAGTGCAACATGCAAGTGGTACCTCATTTCCCCCTGAGCCATATCCTAGACCAAAGGGTCTTTTGTGTCTGAATCGAGGGGACATGTTTTCCTACTTGCATGTGGATCAAACAGTATTTTGTATAGATGGAAGTGGGTGACATTAGTAGAATACATATTGGTTGGTAAATTGTGAGAGGCCAGTAAAACATTTTATTTTGCTGCCAGAACACTCTTTGTGCTTGTCAAATAATTGGAACAATTTACTTCCTATTCATAAACATCTATTTATTAAAATTTCTTTTCTTAACTTTTAAGTCTTCCCAAGTATTGTTCTAGTATAAAGTGATTACTATAACCTGGTACCTCTCTACCAATAATTTCCCTCAAAATTTACTTTTGGTTAAAAAAAATCTCAGATTTTATGATATCAAATTCCCCATGTGGAATGCTGTTCTCTAAATTGAACTCATTCCTGCCCTAGTCAAATATTAGGAAAATTCTAAACGTTTTGCTTCCATTCTTACACTAAGTTTTGTCACATGGTTATAGATATAAATATCCACAAGCCTGGAATGTGTGGACTCCAGTGTTGAGTCTTTCTGGATTCTGTCTGATAATTGGATGATTTGGTCATAGATTATATGTGAGAATTAATATGAGTTGGAGTTATATATGGCTTATGTCTATATCTTTATACACATCTCTCTCTGTGTGTCCTTAGTATAGGAGTTAATAGAAGTAAAGTACATAAGAGTCGCTGGTAACTGTTCCATAACTGTTCCATAACTTTCATGGTCACTGCTGTTACTGTTACTGTTGTCTCATTTGTTGTTGCATTGTAGTTGTTCTGTGACAGGAAAACCTTAGAGGTATGAACCACTGCCTGAAGATTACCTGCATGATTAGCAACTCAGACTGGTGTGTCACACACCAACAGACATGCGAACTAACTCTTCCCCAGACAGCAGTGTGTCTTCTCACTTCAAAATCACTGGCATCTTCCACTCTAGAAGGTCCCTTCATGATTGGCAGCTCTATTTCTCTGTCTTTTGGGAAGGAGCTGGAGGCGATTCAGAATGTGTGGCAATATGTACGACTCTCTAGTGATCTTTGAATAAACACTCTCCGTGGAGCGTGCATTTTTAGTCTGGCCAGTTATTAGCAGGATTTGGAGAGTCCAGGATACCAATGACTCTCACCTGGAACTCTTCCTTTGGCTTAATGAAGCCCAAAGGACTCCCACAAGTTGGCCCTAGAGATTCTGGTACTGACTGTCTCAGAGCAACAGGTCCATGTGAAAATGGGCCCATATCTCACGTTAATCACTGTTCTGATTGATGCCTAGAGAAAGTGAAATTATATCTGGTCTGAAACTAAGCTTTGTACCAGAATGAACTCTGAGTCATATTCCATAAGCCCAGGGTTGTTACCTATTATCACACATGGGAATAACTTTTCCATTTTGTCCCTGCCTTTGCAGCATCTTCTCCAATTTTTCTTATGACCACAGTTCATCTTTCCAGTCTCCAGACTAGCTGAAGGCCTGCTACCATCATCATCTGTCCTAAGAGGGTGTATTGTTAACAGTTAGATTACATCTGCCAGAGTCCTAGGGTCTCCACAAATTAATTGTGTTTCGTGGCTATTTAGGTCACAGACTTTGGAATCCATCCAACTAGGCTTCATGTCCCTTCTCTAATTTGCTGGTTGGTTGACATTAGGCAGATTATTTAACCTCTCTGAGCTTTCCTTTCATCACTTGTAAAATGGTAATATTAATAACTACAATTTAAGGAGTTTCTGTAAGGACTGAAAACAATGGTATATGTAATGTGCTTGGCACTAGATAGCAATTGTTTGATTATATGAGATGAATATGTAAAATACTTAATAATATTTTGACATGGATGGGCACTCAATATATCCAACCTATCACTAGATATGTGTTTTTTTGGCCTCTTTCTCTTAGTCCCTCCTTCAACCTCTCTCTCTCCCTTCTAGGCTCTTGGGATAGAAAAATAGAATAAGGGAACATCTCTCCCTTCTAGCTGTTGGGGGTGGGAAGGTGTCAGGGGTAGAGAGAAGTATAAACAAATTATTATGGGATCTCTTAGGAGGGAGAAACTGATTCTGACTAAGGAAGGAGGTATCAAAGAGGGTTCACACTACAAGTAACATTTGAACTGACTCTTGAATGACTAAATCTGATTGTTTAATAATACAGAATAAACGAAAGGGAGAAAGACAGGAGATATGATCACAGTCAAATATATTTGATGTGCCAAAACTCATCTGGTAGTAAGAGAGAGGTCAGCAAAGCAGCGGCTATGTCCTGAGACTATGGATATAAGAAAAGCATTTGTTCAGAACAGTTTTGGTTAAATATTCATTTACTGTTCGCTCTTGACTCTGGAAGGGACCTCAAAGTGAGCAAGCAGAAGGCTAGCAGTTAAATTCATATTTTTAGTGTTGTTTTAAGGCATTTATAAAATCCGTAATGAAATGGATTTTTCTCTCAAGAGGCACATTTTTCTGAGCCAGAGATAAGGTGATTTGCAGTCTTATTTTCAAGGCACCCCATCCTGGTCCCCCACCACACAAACAGATCTGTCCACATTCAATCCATCTGTTGAATCATAAATGAAAATAACAGTAAAAGCATAAACATTCTTCTTTTCAAATATTAAAGACGACTAACCAAAAGTCATTTTGGTTTTTTAAAGACAGAAATAAGAAAAAAAAAATCCTTCTTGACCATACGGTTGCTTGCGCTTACACACATACCATTTCAAAGAGCATTAGGAGAGCCACAGCAGTGGGTGTGAGAGAGGGGAGATTAGCAGGACTCCATTCCAGGAAACGCATTATGGTGATCACTTATCACTTGTCATTACGTATAAATCCTATTGGTCTTTTCGCCTCAGTTTCAGCTTGGACTTAACTTACACTTGAAAAATCGCTCTTTATCTTTTCCTCTTCTAGAATTTACTTTATTCATCTGACTGGCTGCCAATTTACCCTGACTGTCCTATCACCTACCTTCGCCATCTCTCTCATTCTCTTCTTTAAAGCCAAAAGAAATAATATTTTGGACCTGTATATAAAATGTCAACAGCACATAATAGTATTACGTTGAATGAGATACCTTATACGATGCAAAGCATAAACAGGGTACTTCAGACAGCCTTAACTAAACAAATTATCATTGGAGCACTCTAAAAAATGTTATAGTGATAGATTATTTATACATTCTATAATCAATCATGGCAAAATCCATTCTCCCCAAAATTTGTATTTAGATTTTGGAATAAAACTCTACTCCAGATATTATCTTAGGAAATAGATGTTGTCCCTTTCCTTTTCCAATATTTCCTTGCTCCTTTATATATCTTTATATAAAAATGTATTTAACATAGGCCTCTTCTCCCTGTGTATGAATACTCCACCCCATACACACATCTTATTCCTTAATGGAATTTTAGCCTGTAAAAGAGCTCTAGAAGAAAACTCTCCATATTCAGCCTCAAGTTCAGCATTGGACATATAATGAGATCTCATTGTTGATTGAATGAATGAATGAAATTTAATAGCCAGGGTGCTGGGACCTATGAAAAATGGAATTATAATAGAGTCTCTACTCTTGTTACATCCTTTACATGTACTATATATTAATAACTTTTTTGGAGGGCAGGTGTGTGTCTTGAAAATACTTCTGAGTTATTTTCATTAATGCATTAGTAAGTTAGCCAGTAAAGACATAGAAAGAAACTTACAATTTTAGGACATAAATGAATAAACTAATGACCATTGTATTTACTTTCCAAATGGTTACAGAATATAGCTTTATATACAAAACACAACTACCACTGCCTTCACTGCTATCTATTTATCCATCTATCTATCTGTCTGTCTGTCTGTCCCTTTGAGATGCACCCTCAGGTCTCTAGATATCCTCTCCATGAAATACTGTATTCTTTCATAAAGTTCTGCAACAGAAAGTTTCCTGTACTTGTTTGCCACAGAGAGCTGTAATTCCACCTTTCAGTTAAGGAATTATCCCCTGATCAAAATATTAAGAGGAGCGGCAGTAGCTCTTATGATCAGGTCTTAACAGCTTAGCCTGGATCTGTTCAGAATAACCTGGGATTTCCTTCCAACCAGGGCAGACATGAAACACACTTTAGTGGGTAGACATATGAAAAGACAGGTAAGAGTTATGTGTTTAAGTACAAATGGACCGGGGTGCCTGGTCAGTTAAGGGTCCAACTTCGGCTCAGGTCATGTTCTCATGGTTTGTGGGTTTGAGCCCCACATCAAGTTCTGTGCTGACAGTTCAGAGCCTGGAACCTGTCTTAAGATTCGGTGTCTACCCCTCTCTGACCCTCCCCTGCTCACACTGTCTCTCTCTCAAAAATAAATAAAACATTAAAAAAAATTTTTTTAAAGTGAGTAGAAATGGACCAGAATACCACCAGACTTGAAGGCAGGCCTCAATGTGGAAATACATACCCAGAGTTGGTTAGGACTGGGGATGGTAGGTTTGATGCGCCAAAGAATTTTGAAGGCATGGAACCATATTCCAAACAAAAAGAGGGAACCATGAAGATACCCATTTTGCCTTGGGCTGAACATAAACACTTCAGTCAGGTGAATTACACTTGTACTGTACATATTAATAAGATAAATATGTTCTCACCTACAAATGATAGCTTGTTGAAAATGAATAATATCTTCTTCTAGGCAGTAATTTCTACTGATTTACTATTAAGACAGCATTCCTGAGTAAGCATGATTTGTATCCTACATGACAGATAATCTTCTCTTTCTGTCTCTAAGAATATACATAGCCCTCTTTACAAAGGTAGAGTCAAATAAAGCACTGCTTCTGAAATCTCTGAGATCTCTGCTAATATTTAATATTTCCTTAATTGGAATAAACTAAGTACTCTTTTTCATTTCAGGTGATTTTTCTTAAAATTTTCTACCCACCTAAAATAAGGAAGCCTTTTAAGCCATGTTAGTAAGAATAATTTTACTTTAATATGTAACTTTTGTCATAACCTAGATATCAAATGACAGGAATTTTTTGAGCATCTAGGACATACCTGGCCACCAGCTGAACCATAACACTGTAACTTACCAGCTTTAAGTAGGCAAGAAGCAAAGAAAGAGAACAGCCTATTCATTTTATAGTAAATATAGGTTGACTGTAGAGGAGAAGAGCTATTAAGCAATTCATCATTAGAGTACCATTGAAGGCCCTTTGTAATAGTGCGATGATTCTTATGCATAGCTCACTTCTGCCTTTTGGTCCCACAATTACATCCCACTTTTACCCTAAGGGTTTCTTATCTTTTTCAGTATCCTAAATGTACACACTGCTTTTAACACAATCCGGCCATTATCACTCAGACTTTTCTTGACTAGTCCTCTCTCCTTAACCCAGCATCTGCCCTCCAGTCAGTATTATTTTATTTCCCCCATGTTTAAACATGTTTTATTTCCTTACTTATTTAGATTTTTCCAGGCTAATGTCCTCAGGGTTCTATCATGTCTCAATGACATCTCACCTCAAAACTAAGTCTATAAGGTTAGAAGCCCCTGTTTTAAATCTTTTCTCATCCCTGTGTCTTTTGATTGGGCTGTGCTTTTAAATTTTTTTCCATTTATTCTAAATTAAATTCTTCAAGCATGAATTTTACAAGAATTCCTCTGCTTCCTAAATCCTTAAATCTACTTTCTTTCCCGAATCCATAAGCCAAGTGTTACTTGACAGTTCATTGATTCTGGCTTGAGAGGAGAAAAGGAAAAGCTACCCAGTAGATGACTTTCTGTTCTACTTTCTAATTTTGTGTAAAAAAGGTATATCCCATGTCAGATTTTTTTTAAAGAGTACTACGGTTCCTAAGGATAAAAGCATGGAAAGATTGTGAACTTTTTAGAAGAATTATGCCATGTGAGAAGATGCCAACCAGTACATTGGTGTACAGAACTTTGCATCAGAGTTCGCAATGAAAATAATTTGGCATTAAAGATAAAATCTATAACTCTAGCTAAAGTAGATTATTTATTAAAATATAATAGTAGAATAATAGAAGTTTTCCTTCTTGTTTTTATATGTGTGGCTGTTCTATACCCTCTTAATTCTGTGTGTGTGTGTGTGTGTGTGTGTGTGTGTTTAAAATCTACCTAAGTGTTTGTTTGTGACATATTAATTATTTTTCTTGATATCTGATGATATTTAATGACCAGCATATAACATATAACACAATTTTATGAATTTCACACTTAGAGGTGCAGATTGGTACATTATGACCTAGATTGTATGATGAAATATGAAGTGGGGAGTGGAAAGGCTCATAGGTTCCGTTATTAGATATAGCTAGTAGAGATAGACTTTTCTTCTATATACTTTTGACTTTAGGATTAAGGACAGTCACAGATAGAACTTACATTAGCGTAGCATTTGGCAAGTCATCCAGTCCAGTCCTCTTTTTGGTAAGCTTCCTTCTAATTTTAAACTGTTCAAAATTGTGTATTTCAGCAACTACTTCGTGCCTCCTACTATATTTGCAGAGTTTCTAATTCAATCTGTACAACTTCTAGGCTAGCATTTATTTTTGGTTGTTGAATAAACTAGAAGGATATGAAATAATTGCTTTTGTTTGGATGCTTTCACAGCATTTCTATAAAATGTTGTCATAATATCCTTTACCTTCTTTCTCAGATTCCAGATTCATGTCTTCATCTTTGATATCTGTCATCTCCCTAAAGCCCCTTTCCTTTAAACTCTATATTTGTTTTGCCCATTTATTTTGCTCATTATGAAGTAGAATTGATGTGTTACACCTGGGTGGCCCAGTCAGTTGAGCATTTGACTTCAGCTCCAGTCATGATCTTGTGGTTTGTGGGTTCGAGCTCAGAGCCTGGAGCCTCCTTTGCATTCTGTGTCTCTCTGCCCCACCCCACTCCTCTCAAAAATATATAAACATTAAGAAATAAAGTTTTTGAAGTAGAACTGAGATGAA
This sequence comes from Suricata suricatta, assembly GCF_006229205.1. Taxonomy (NCBI): domain Eukaryota; kingdom Metazoa; phylum Chordata; class Mammalia; order Carnivora; family Herpestidae; genus Suricata; species Suricata suricatta. The sequence goes on along the minus strand of NC_043704.1, from coordinate 62,804,475 downwards.
GGGGCACACTTCTTGCTAAGTTCTCAAAGAAAAAAGATGAATTAGCTACACTCCAATAGTCAGAATTTAATTTAGAGAATTAAAACAATACATAATTATTTATAAAGGAAAGCTCTAAATAGACTCTGTGTACCTTCTATTAAGATCCAAAATATTTTATTTCACTAAAATTAACATTATTATACTTTTTTATGAACATAAATGCAACATGGATGGATTTTAAAAAACACCTTTCCTCATAGCCCCACATGCTTCTCAGCTTCCTAAGTCATTCAGACACAATTAACAGGTCTCTTACAACACTGAATACCATCATATGCAATACTGTGATGAAGCAATGTGTTTCTACAACTAGAATACTTGCAAATGTGCATGCATTTAGTTTGTTCAAACTTGGAGACTATGACTACTTCTTGCCTTACAAGCTTTTGCAAAACTCTAGATGCCCCATTATTATTTCAACCCTTAGTTACTTGTATTTTCATTTATCTCTTCTTTTCCTTGGCTTTGTATTCTATTTTTTTCAAATATCATGACTTTAAGATTTAAAATAAATTAGTTATGTTGAAGCAATATTTACTCAACAAATATATTTCAAGAGTTTATTATATACAGCACAATTCTAGACATGGGGAATGAAGAAGTATAAATAAAAAGTCCCTGCTCTAATCAGCACTTACTCTATGTAGGGGACATAATTGGTAAAAATGAAATAAGTAAATTTTATGCATAGGATAGTGTTAACTGCTGCAGAATGGGGATTCTGATAGTGGTAATGGTATAGAGATGTGTGTGTGTGCATGTGTGCGTGTGCGTGTGTGTGTGTGTGTGTGTGTGTGTGTGTGTGAAGTTAATTTTATTAGGGTTGGGAGGAAAGATTTTATGATCAGATGTCATTTGGGTAGACATCTGGAAGCAGTGGAAGAAACTCTTACACTCTGGAGAAGGATTCTCCACAAGAAGAGAACAGCAGGTTTGAAGGCCCCTATCATAGAACTTCTTGGTGTGTTCAAGGAATAGCAAAGAGGCCAGAGTGGCTGGAACTGAATGAAGGAAGTGTACGTGGTAAGGGATGAGGGATGAAAGCAACAGGGTGGGTCTAAGGGCAGGACGATTATATTCAGACCTCCAAGGCTTTTGTAAAAATGTTGACTGTCTTATGGGACTTGAATAATCTCCCTTTTTTGTTAATTATTGTTATTTTCTTTCCTTTAACTTAATGAAACAATTTACCACAAAAAAATGCACTGGTCTTAAATGTTTAGCTCTAGGAATCTTGACAGTTATACATTTGTATATATCCATGTAACCACTGTCCAGAATAAAATAGAGAACATTCTTATCACATAAGAAAGTTCCTGCATGCCCTTTCCTCTCAATTCTTCCCTTTTTCTGTTCTTAAACCTATATAAATGGAACCACATAGAATGTCCTCTTTTGTGTCTGGCTTCTCTTGCTCAACTCAGTGTCTATGAGACTCATCTTTGTTGTTACATAAATTAATAGTCCATTTATTTTTATTGCACAGCATTCAAATGTTTATTTGTTTATACTTTTTATGTATCCCTTTCCTGCTGATGGATATTTGCAGTTGTTATGAATAAGGGTGCTTTAATGTATTTTTGAGAACATGTGTTTTTATTTCTTTAGAGTATATGCCTAGTTCTGGAGCTGGGCCAAAGTGTAGATGCATCTTCAACTTTATAGGAAACTTTCAGTCAGTTCTCCAAAGTGTTTATCATTTTATACTCCCACCAACATTGGGTAAGGATTGTGCTTGCTCTCTGTTGATATTACTAATATTGCTTTTTTAAAATTTTATTGATACAAGTGAATGGAGAATGGTCTTTATTGTTTTAATGTGCATTTCTCTGTTGATTAATGATGATGAACACCATTCCTGCACTTATTGGCCATTCCTATACTTTCCTTGTGGCATCCTAGTTCGTGGGCTTTGTCTATTTTGTAAATGAATCTCTTGTCTTTATATTATTGATTTGTGGAAGTTCTTTATATATAGTCTCACAAAAGTGCTATTTTTAGATATATGCATTCTAAATATGTTTCCTTGTGTGTAGTTTGCCTATTTGATTTTCTTAATGGGATGGATATTTTGATGAGCATAAATTTTTACTTTTGATGAAATCCATTAATCTTTTTGTTTTTCAGATCAATACCTTGTATGTCTTGTTTAATATGTTTTCACAAGTTCTCAGAGCTATTTTCTACTTTTATCTTGAAGCTTTATAATATTAGCTTTTACAATTAGGTTTTTGCTATATCTCAAATACATTTTTGTATGTAAAGTGAAGTTTTTCATAGAGATTCATATGTTGAAAGACTTTCCTTTCTATATTTTGTTAGCTCAATGGTTTGTTTGAACATCAATTGACCATATATGGCTTACATTTTAGAAAGATCACTGGCTTCTCTGTTGACAGTATACCATGGGAGGTACAGGAACGGAAGAAGCAAAATTAACTCTTTTTTTAAAGTTTTTAAAAAATTTTTTTTATTTATTTTTGAGAGACAGAGAGCGACAGTGCAAGCAGGGGAGGGTGAGGGAAAGAGGGAGATAGAGAATCTGAAGCAGGCTCCAGGCTCTGAGCTAGCTGTCATCACAGAGCCTGACTCGGGGCTCAAACCCATGAACGGTGAGATCATGACCTGAGCTGAAGCTGGATGCTTAATCGACTAAGCCATCCAGGTGCCTCACAAAATTAACTCTTAAAAGACTACTGAAATAATTCAAGTGATAGACTTGGACAACAATGGCAGTAGGTCTAAGTTTTGAAGGCAAAACAAGATTTGTTAATAGATTTGATGCAGTTTGTGAGAGAAGACCTCATGGATAGCTGCAAGTTTTTTGAACTGAAAAAATGTAAAAATATAGAGAGATAAAGTTGCTATGTCTTAATATGAGGAAGTCTCTCTACAATGGCAAAATCTGGAGATATACATATATCTGTCTTGATTCCAAGTGGAGATGTTTATAGGTGTAAATTATAGTCATTATATCTTGTTTGTTTTTCCATTAAAACTGTTTAAACCACTTATGATTTGACCATTAGGCATTTTTTCTTCTTTTTTATATTTCTGTAGGAATCCTTATAATAATCTAGAGTCTTATATCGAACTGCCTACTAGGTATTTTTATCTGGAATGCACTATGTTTAAAGATAAATTTAACAACTAACTTCACCCTTGCTCTCTACATTTTTTTAAATGGTTGGATGATGTTTAAGTCAAGCAAAAAGTGGAATCATTCCCCATGCTTTCCTCTCCCCTATTTGAGTATATAAGTTTTATCATTTCCCAAACCCTGAAAGCATATATTAATATATGAGAGGGGCTCCTGGGTGGCTCAGTTGGTTAAGCGTCTGACTTCAACTCAAGTCATGATCTCACAGTTCATGGGTTCAAGCCTCAAGTTGGGCTCTGTGCTGACAGTTCAGAGCCTGGAGTCTGCTTTGGATTCTGTGTCTCCCTCTTTCACTCTGCCCCTCCCCTGATAGCCCTGTCTCCTTCTGTCTCTCAAAAATAAACAAATGTTAAAAAATATGAGAAAAAATAACCTTTGTTTATATCTCATTTATGGGTTTTGCCTAAGAATTTTTGAGACCATGTTCATAAAATTCCTCACTAATTTCTACCTGCTTGGTTTTGCTCACTAGGAAGGTCTGGTTCTGCTGAAGAGTAGTAAATACAGCATATATTTGGTGGTCTGATTTAGAATCAGGCCTTGGTTATAATTATTGTTTGACCTCTTCCTCGCTATATGACTCTCAGCAAAATTAGGAACTATCTTTATAAAATTAAGAACTTCATTTGTACAATGAGGAGAACATTAACAATGACCTCATAGATTACGTTAGGAGCTATTGTTCCCATTCTAGGGCAACATTCCTTCCGGGAGCATTAGGCAAAGTTAGAACCATATTTTATTGTATAGTTGCAAGAATGAGGAGAGGGGAGTATTACAGGCATATTGTGGGAGTAGAGACCAGAGTTATTGCTGAATATTTTATAATATGCAAAGTATTATTCAGCTCAGAATGTCAATAGTCTCAAAGTTATGAAATCCTAGTATAGATCTGTAGTTATAGTTGGTAAAACGTACTTCCTTTCTCTATATATCTCTTCCCCCACTAAACTATACCTCCGTAAGGAAAGACTATGTTGATTTTGTTCACCAGTATATTTCCAGTCTGCGCTACTGTTAATACATAGTAGATATTCAATAGAAAAGTTGATTGGTTTTCATATATTTTATATTCTTGTATCTGTTTGTCCACTGGATTGTACTCTCACTGAGGGAAGATCAACTAGCTTTCCATCAGAGAGGCAATAGCATAGAGCACAGTGCTTGACAGATGGTAGATGGATCATAATATTATTTTTAAGAAAAAAAATTATTCAGATTCTCTATAATTTTAAAGATGATGTGTAAAGAAAGTAACATACTCTTTTTTGTCTTTCAATATCTTTTTTCTAATCCAACTTTTTTCTGTATTATTAGGCCACACAAATGACCCACAGAGTAATTTGTGTGTAGTGTAATTAGTCCAAGACTGAAAGATTTTGTTTTAAAGCAGAACAGAAAAATAATTTTACTTCTTTATGAAATAATTACGTTTCAGTCTAATTATTCACATAAAACAATAGAAGATATTATTTTAAGTTTCAGAGAACGAGCTGCCTTTCTAAGTGATCTATTACATGCTAAGAATTTGTAATTTAGCAGCAAAGATAGACATATAAACAAATAACCATAATACAATGAGACAGAAAAAAAGACTATGTCATTGGGTTCTTATTGCCTGTAACAGCACCTGGTTTAGAGTGGGTACTGGCTTGACGAAACTGAAAGCATTTGGTATAAGCCTGACTATATTCAAGTTCAGTAAATGGTCACTTTCACTTTTCTCTTAATGGATAAGAACTCAGTGTGTATAAGCTTTTTGTGTATATATTCTTAGTATTTCTGGCAGTCTTTCATGAAGGACCTGGCTGTGTTTACTCAGGGATTAACAGATCACCATGTCTTTTTTTTTTTTTTTTTAATTGCTTGGTTGTTGTTGTTTTGTTGTTGTTGTATTTTTGAGAGAGAGAATGTGAGCAGGGGAGGAGCACCGGGTGGGGGATGGGCAGGAGAGGATTTGAAGCAGGCTCCACACTGACAGCAGAGAGCTGGATGCAGGGTTTGAATTCATGATCTGTGACATCATGACCTGAGTTAAAGTCCAGCTGAAGCCACTGAAGACTGAGCCACCCAGGTGCCCTGGGGATCACCATGTTTTATAGCTCTGTTGAGTCTCAGTATAAATTTTGGGGAGATAAGACAATGAAAGAAAATATAATTTTTCATTGGTTCTGTCCCCATATTCTCATAAATGAACACTGTCCTTCTCTAAAGAATTGCCAAAGCTTATCTCTTGGGTTTTTAGCTCCATCTGTTCCCTCCTCATGAAATTACTTTCCTCTCTCTTCATGTATCAAAACACCACTTGCTTTTTAATATCCATCTCAAAAGCTAATTCTGCCTTGAAGCCCGGTAGATCTCTTTCTCCTTGAACATCAATAGCATGCCATACTTACCTCTTTTTGAATGAAGTCACAATGTAGATAGAGCCCACACCTAAAAATTGGGGACTTACCCTCCTTAAGGGTAAAGTATCTAAATATTATATGGAATTTTTCTGCATGGGAGATTTCAGGGCTAAATAAGAAAGGCAGAACCAGTAGGATATTTGCAGATAGGTAGGTAGGTAGGTAAGTAGGTAGGTAGATCTATACTCTTCTGTCCTCTTGCCCTCTGCATTAACCATTTGCTGATCCTCAGAGACCACCCCCCAACACTCCCATACCTGGGCAAGAGATGTTGGACAGAGCCCATTTTCATGTGCTGCAGGTGGGAGTGTGCTAACATGTTTGCTCTTGGTTGATGGGCAAGGTGGAGGCTGGGGGTCAAAATTAAGAGTGAGAAGGGAGAAGAGGTAGGTGCCTGTTTCCTAGTCACTTGCGTTTGAAGATTCGGGATAATGGCGTCTCCCCACATTAGGTTTTTCAGACTTTGGACACCTTCTCTCTTCCCAGAGCCCATATGTCTCACAAGTGAACTCTGATGGGGAAAACACGGGAAGTGTGGGAGAGGAGTTTTGGTGTGTCTGCATGGGTGTGTATAGCTTCAGGCCTTGGAAATTGGCAAGAGGGAGGAAGGAAGAGGAGCACAGTCTTCAGAGGGTGTTTCTTGTACCTGGGGGATCCTGTTGTGAATCTCCTTAGTTCTCCACTGTGAGCTGGGGTGGGGGTGGACGGGCGAGGGTGGGGGAGTGGTGCTGGGATATAAATCTTGTATGAGAACAATCAAAAAAATTAATCTAATTTATTATATTCATCAGATCATATTATCAATAATAATCTCTTTTGCTTAAAGGCAATGGATTATAGGTGTTAACTCTATGTATAAAATAGCTGGATAGCAGGACTGAGATTCACCGTTCAGATGAGTAACTGGGCACTGTGGGTTGGCCAAGTTGATATGCAAAATTTGCCATCACAGTCTCATCTCATTTATTCATCATTCGAATTATTTATATATATCAGCATGGGCTCATGTGCATTTGTTTTATCCGTCTGGTTGTAATCTCAAACTATTTGTTTATGCTCTTGCTCACATTATTTCAGCTTTGACCCTTGGCAGCTTTTTCAGTTTGCTACTGTGTTCCTTTAACATAATCTTACCATTTTGTGAGTGTGTGTATTTAGCACCTTTTTATTTTCTCACACTACAAGATGCTTATCTTACATATTTCCTGCCTCAGTCCTAGGATCAGCCATTTACCCAAGGAATCCTGATTCCTTTTGTTTAAAAGAGGTATTAAAAAACAGATTTAGATCCTGACAAGATGGCAGAGAAGTTGCCCGCCCGCATCTATCAATCTAAGAAGTACTGAAGCCCCAATACTCTGATCCACAAGATTCTGGGAGGAAAAGTGACAGAGTTCACTAAGAAGACAGCTTCATAGGGCTACCTCAGGAAACAAGCCAAAGTACAGATGGTGGAGAGACCCAAATATCACTGAGTAGAGAAATAAAATAACCAAAGGCACAACAAGAGAAACAAAGAGACACCATTAACAGAACACTTCCTGCGTGGACAAGCCCTGGATAGTCAATGAGCCTCCTTTAATATAGCAATACACATAGGTGCAGAATGCATAACAACCTTTAAAAACTGACAAGAGACAGAAAGCCAGCCAAAATGATGAAACAGAAGAATTTTTCTCTAAAGAAATTCCGGGAAGAAGTCAGCTACAGAACCACTCAAAACAGATATAAGCAACATAATGGAGCAAGAATTTAGAACAACTGTCATAAAATTAATTGCTGGGCTTGAAAAAAGCATGGAAGACATCATTAAGCTATTGATACAAAGACTAGGGACCTAAAAATTAGCTGTGATGAGGTAAAAAAAATGATATAAATAGGTGCATAATAAAATGGAGGCTGCCACTGCACAGAATTGAAGAGGCAGAGAGGAGAATTGGAGGTGAATTAGAGAAGACAATTATAGAAAAAGAGGAGGCTGAGAAAAAGATAAATTGATCCAGGAGCATGAAAGAAGAATTTGAGAACTGAGTGATACAATCAAACAGAACAATATCCATATCATACAAATTTTTGAAGAAGTAGAAAGAGAAAAAGGTCATGAAGGGGGTGGTTGATCAAATTATGCCCGAGAACCTCCCCAATTTGTGGAAGGAAACAGACATTAAAATCCAAAAGGCACAGAGAACTCCCCTCAGACATAACTTGAATCAACCTTCAGCACAACATATCATAGTGAAACTGGCAAACTATAAGGATAAAGAGAGAATTTTGAAAGTAGCTAGGGATTAAAGGGCCCTAACATACAAAGGGAAACCTATCAGAGTACTTACAGACCTATCTAATGAAACTTTGCAGGCTAGGAAGGAATGGCAAGAAATCTTCAATGTGATGATCAGAAAAAATATGCAGCCAAGAATCCTTTATCCAGCAAGCCTGTCATTCGAAAAAGGAAAGATAAAGGTGTTCCCAAATAGACAAAAATTGAAAGAATTCATCAGCACCAAACCAGCCCTACAAGAAATCCTAAGAGGGACTCTATAAGGGAAATGTTGTAAGGAATACAAGATACCAGAGACATCAGTACAAGCATGAACCTTACAGAGAACACAATAATCTAAACCCACATTTTTCAATAATAACACTGAATCTAAATGGGCTAGATGCTCCAATTAAAAGACATAGGATAGTAGAATGGATAAAAAAAAATCCATCTATTTGCTGTCTACAAGAGACTCATTTTAGACCTGAAGACACCTTCAGATTGAAAGTAAGGGGATAGAGAAATATCTGTCATGCAACTGGAAGTCAAAAGAAAGGCAGAGTAACCACACTTATATCAGACAAACTGGACTTTAAAGTAAATCCAGTAACAAATGATAAAGGACATTATATGATAATTACAGGGTCTATCCATCAGGAAGAGCTAACAGTTATAAACATCTATGTGTTGAGTTCAGGAGCACCCAAATACATAAAACAATCACAAACAGAAACAATCTTATTGATAAGAATGTGTTAATTGCAGGAGATTTTAATACTCCACTTACAGCAATGGATAGATCAACTAGATAGAAAATAACTAAAGAAACAATGGACCTGAACGACATATTGGAACAGATGCATTTAACACATATATTTAGAACTCTACATCCCAAAGCTAAGGAATTCACTTTCTTCTTTAATGCGCATGGCACATTCTCTAAGATAGATCGCATACTGGGTCATAAAGCAGCCCACCATAGATATCAATGAACTGAGATCAAATCATGCACACTTTCAGATCACAATGCTATGAAACTTGAACTCAATCACAGGAAAAAGTCTGGAAAACCTCTAAAAACATGGAGGTTAAAGACCACCCTACTAAAGAATGATTTGGCCGATCAGGCAATTAGAGAAGAAATTTAAAAAACTATGGAAACAAATGAAAATGAAAATACAACAATCCAAACACTTTGGGGTGCATCAAAGGCAGTCCTTAGAGGAAAGTACATTGCACTCCAGGCCTATTTCAAGAAACTAGAAAAAGCACAAATTCAAAATCTAACAGAGCACCTAAAGGAACTAGAAAGGGAGCAGCAAGAGCACCCCCAAACTCAGCAGGAGAAGAGAAATAATAAAGATCAGGGCAAAAATAAACAATATAGAATCAAAAAACAAACAAACAAACAGTTGAACAGATCAATGAAACCAAGAGTTGGGTTTTTGAAACAATAAACAAAATTGATAAACCTCTAGCTAGGCTCCTCAGAAACAAAAGAGAGAACACCCAAATAGACAAAATCACAAATGAAAGTGAATTTATTACAACTAATTCCTCAGAGATACAAGCAATCATCAGAGATTACTATGAAAAATTATATGCCAACAAACTGGACAACCTAGAAGAGATGGACAAATTCCTACACATACGCATTACTAAAATTCAAGTGGGAAGAGAGAAAATCTGAACAGACCCATAACCAGTGAAGAAATTGAATCAGTTATCAAAAATCTCCCAACAAATAAGAGCCCAGGAACAGATGGCTTCCCTGGGGAATTCTACCAGACATTTAAATTAGAGTTAATACCCATTCTTCTCAAGCTATTCCAAAAAATAGAAATAGACGGGAAACTTCTGGACTCCTTCTACGAAGCCAGTATCACTTTCTTTCCCAAACCAGAAAGAGATCCAACAAAAAAAAAAGAAAATTACAAGCCAATATACTTAATGAATACAGTTGTAAAAATCCTCATCAAGCTACTAGCAAATTGAATTCATCAGCATATAGAAAAATTACCCACCATGATTAAGTGGGATTCATTTCTGGGTTATAGGGATGATTCAATATTCACAAATCTATTGATGTGATACATCATGTTAACAAAAGAAAAAATAAAAACCATATGATCCTGTCGATAGATGCAGAAATAGCATTTGACAAAATACAGCATCCTTTCTTAATAAAAACCCTCAAGACAGTCAGGATAGGAGGAACTTACCTAAACGTCATAAAAGCCATTTATAAAAAGCCCATAGCTAATATTATCCTCAATGATGACAAACTGAGAGCTTTCCCACTGAGAGCAGGAACGTGACAGGGATGTCCACTCTCACCACTGTTGTTGAACATAGGGCTGGAAGTCCTAGCATCAGCAATCAGACAACAAAAGAAATAAAAGGCACTAGAATTGGCAAAGATGAAGTTGAACTTTCACTTTTCACAGATGACATGATACTTTACACAGAAAACCCAACAGACTCCACCAGAAGCCGACTAGAACTGATCCATGAATTCAGCAAAGTCACAGGGTATAAAATCAATGTACAGACATCGGTTTCATTTTTATACATCAATAATGAAGCAACAGACAGAGAAATGAAGATATTGATCCGATTCACAATTGCACAAAAAACCATAAAGTACCTAAGAATAAACCTAACCAAAGAGGTAAAAGATATGTATGATGAAAACTGTAGAAAACTTATGAAGAAAATTGAAGAAAACACAATGAAATAGAAAAACATTGCATGCTCAAGGATCAATCAAAATTGTTCCAGCATTCTTCTCAAAGCTAGAACAAATCATTCTAAAATTCGTATGGAACAAAAAAGACCCCGAATAGCCAAAATAATATTGAAGAAGAAAACTAAAATGGAAGGCATTACAATCCCAGACTTTAGTCTCTACCACAAACCTGTAATGATCAAGACAGTATGGTACTGGCACAAAAACAGACATAGAGCAATGGAATAGAATAGAGAACCCAGAACTGGACCCACAAATATATGGCCAATTAATCTTTGACAAAGCAGGAAAGAATATCCAATGGAAAAAAGACAGCCTCTTTAACAGATGGTGCTGGGAGAACTGGGCAGCAACATGAAGAAGAATCAAATAAGACCACTTTTTTACACCATACACAATAAACTCAAAATGGATGAAGGACCTGAATGTGAGACAGGAAACCATAAAATCTCTAGAGGAGAAAACAGGAAACAGCCTTTTTGATCTCAACTGCAGCAAGTTCCTACTGAACACATCCCCAAAGGCAAAGGAATCAAGAGCAAACATGAACTATTGGGACCTCATCAAAATAAAAAGCTTCTGCACTGCAAAGGAAAAAAAATCAAGAAAACTAATAGGCAACCGACAGAATGGGGAAAGACAGTTGCAAATGACATATCGGATAAAGGGCTAGTATCCAATGTTTACAAGGAATTTACCAAACTCCACACCTGAAAAATAAATAATCCGGTGAAGAAATGGCAGAAGACATGAATAGACGCTTCTCCACAGAGGACATCCAGATGGCCAACAGACACATGAAACGATGCTCAGTGTCACCCATCATCAGGGAAATACAAATCAAAACCACACTGGGATACTACTTCATGCTATTCAAAGTGGCTAAAATGAACAAAACAAGGCACTATAGATGTTGGATGTGGAGAAACGGGCACCCTCCTACACCGCTGGTGGGAATGTAAACTGGTGTAGTCCCTCTGGAAACAGTGTGGAGGTTTTTAAAAAAATTAGCAATAGAAATTCCCTATGACCCAGCAAAAACACTGCTGGGGATTTACTCAAGGGAAATAGAAATGCTGATGCACAGGGGCACATGTACCCCAATGTTAATAGAGTCACTTTCAACAATAGCCAGTTCATCAAAAGAGCGGATCAAGAGGATGTGGTTTATACATACAATGGCATACTACGTGGCAATGAGAAAGAATGAAATTTGTCCATTTGTGACAACATGGATGGCCCTCAAGGGTGTCATGCTAAATGAAATAACTAAAGCAGAGAAGGACAGATACCATATAAGTGTAACAGGAGAATCTTAACAGAGGACCATGGGGTACGGGAAGGGGGGAATCATTGGGGAGAGGTAGGGAGGCAAATCATGAGAGAGTCTTGAATACTGAAAACAAACTAGGGGCTGATGAGTGAGGGGAAAAGGGGAAACAGGGTGATGGGCATGGGAGAGGGCAATTGTGGGGATGAGTACTGGATGTCTTATGGAAACCAACTTGACAATTAACTGAAAAAAAAAAACAGATTTAAATGTTAGATGTGCCTATTGTTATTGGAATGTATGGCTCTGACTCTGTAAACTCACAGAGAAAGGAAATAAATATATGTGTATCTACTAACTCATATATATACACACATACCTTTAGATATTACTGTATGTCTCCAATGTAATCTATTACTACATTGATCACCTAGCTTCTAATCCTAGTTTTTTGGAGACCACCAATCTAACAGCAAGAAAGCTGGTTTCTACCATCTACCAACCAGTTACTAGTTTCAATTCCATTTACTTATATAATGGTTTGAGAATTGTTAACCTGTACTTCGATGGGAAGCAATTTATCAGCTTCCAAAGTAAGGTCATCACCTTTTCCCAACTCTCCTCAGTGAGGTTGTTTTATACATTTGTAATACAGTTAGATTATTTTTTTCCACTTTCTGTATTCCATCTGGGATCCTTAACCTTATAAATGAATTCTTTTAAATTTACATACATTAAGGTTTACTATTCTTTCTATAAAGTTCTCTGAGTTTTAATAAGTTCACTGTGTCATGTATCCATGAGTATAGTATCATACAGGATAGTTTCATTACTCTATAAGAAGAAAAATCCATGCTTCACCTATTCACCTCGTTATTCCATCCCGGAATCCCTGGGAACCACTGACCTTTCTATTGTGTCTATAGTTTTGCCTTTTCCAGAATGTTACATTTCTGGAATTACACATTCTGTAATCTTTCAGATATGCTTCTTTCAGTTAGCAATATGCATTTAAAATTCATCCATTTATTTTTGTGGCTTGATCATACATTATGTTTATGTATTTATTTGGGGGAGGGCAGAGAGAATGAGGGAAAACAAGAGACTTCCAAGTAGGTTCTGTTCTGTCAGGTGCTCAAACTAACAAACCATGAGATAATGACCTTAGTCGAAGTTGGATCCTTAAACAAATAAGCTACCTAGGTGCCCGCATATATTACTTTTTATTGCTAAGTAATATTTCCTTTATGTAACTATAGCACAGGTGTTTTTTAATGTATTCACCTATTGAAGCAACATCTTGTTGTTTCTAGTTTTTAGCATAGTAACATTTGATTAATAAGATAATGGAGTGTGGGACTGAGTGAGCAAAACAATGTCTTTAGACTTGAAGAGGTAGAAAAGGATAAGAATCTAACTTTTTTGTGTCTTTCAACCACAACTTCTTTTATGCCTATTCCCACGTTGCCATTACCATGCCTACTTAACCGAGAATTCCGAGTACTTGTCTCCAACTGCTTATCAATGAGGGGTACAGCTTTTGAAATCAAAAGAAAATTTTGCAGAATTTTTAGTGATAGCTTGAAATTAATTGGAAATTCAAGAACAAGGAAAGGTGTATTATCATACCCTTTGTACTGAAGAATGTATGGACAGAGCCCATTGATATAAAACAGAAAACAAACTAGTAATAGCCAGCATGAATAATCACAAAAAGATCACAGCTATTGTATTACCAAACACTGCAATTATTGTCCCCCATTTCTGGCCTCTCAGAGACCAGGACTTTAAAATGTGAAAGTTGTTCTGAATATCCTTAGTCAGTCTCATAAAATGTGAAAGTTGATATAGATGGACAGCTGATAAAACTCCTAAAAATGACAATTATATTTCAGCATTTATCTTTAACAGCAAAGTGATGAAAAATGCATATGTTATGTTTTATTTGGTTTTGTTTTGTTTTCTTAATTCTGTGCTCAGTGAGCCTTGAAATCTGTCCGGATTAGCAGGCAATACCCCTTATGTACCAGAAACAGAATTTGTACTGGGGAACCATCTCTGAGGCTGGAAAGAAAACACACCATCCTCACTGAAGCATGCCAATTTCAAGGCTGATTCACATTTCACATTGAGTTGTTTTGCCTTTCTTACCTTTCCTTTGAATCTGTTTCCAAGCTATAATCTGTAGACAACTGTTCGCCCACATACCTGTGGTAAGCATTGTGAGACAGCTTTGCCTTGATTCCATATTAAATGTGAAAATTACTTTAATGCAACACTGAAGTAAAAATGCTGTAGGCACTCCAGAAAATAAAAGCCAGAAATTTCTAACTTAATGGTCCTGCAGAAGAAGAACCTCTGCTTCATTGTGTATCCTATTCATTTCAAAATGTACATTTGACATAAAGCTGGAAGATAAATAAGATAAACCACTTTCATCATACTACTTATTATGAAGGATTTGAGAAAATATATCAAGGGCAAGCTGGGGTCTTACTCTTTCCACAGTTTTGCTCTTGTGTATCTCTCTGGGCAGCGAGTTCTTAAGTCAGATTTCTGAGGTGAGCCCTGGAGGAAGACAGAGAAAAGAACTGTGTTCAACTGTACAACCTGGTTGAATGCGTTTTGTTGTTGTTGTTGTTGTTATATAAACTTTCAATATACTTTTATTCTAAAGTGGTTTAGTACTGTTTTTTTTTTTGTGGAATGTACTTTCATTGATAACAATTGTTTTACAAGTAAACTTTGTGGGTGCCTTGCTGGCTCAGTCTGTGGAGCATGTGACTCCTGATCTTGGCATTGTGAGTTCAAGTCCCACATTGGGTGTAGAGATTACTTTAAAAAAAATCTTTAAAAATAAAAAAAAAACATTTTAAAAAGGCTTTTTTAGCCATGGAATGCTGATAAATTCTGAATAGACATAAAAATTCTAGGTAGATAGGCCAGATATATTATCTACGTGGAGAAAATAGACTTTAATATGTTAACCATAAGACAAGATATGATTAAGTATGTGATAAGGTTAAAGACCAGTTGTTCCCATGAAAGGGGCATTGGTTACATTGCATAAGAAATAACAGGATCTCCTGGAACTTTTGGTACAGTCAGAAGTCATTAAAAACTCAGGAAATCAAACAAGTAAACAAACAAAACCTCCGAAAAGAGAGTTAGAACCTCATCGACCAGAGTAGTTAAGAAAGATATCAAGGGCAGCTGGGTGGCTCAGCTGGTTAAGGGTCTGACTATTGATTTCAGCTCAGGTCATGATCTCATGGTTGGTGAGACTGAGCCTTGCATCAGGCTCTGTCCTGACAGCACAAAGTCTGCTTGGGATTCTCTCTATCCCTCTCTCTCTGCCCTTCTTTCTGACCTCTCCCCTTCATGTGCTCTCTCTCTCTTTCCCAATCTCTCTCTCATTAAATAAACTTGGATGGGAGGGAGGGGAAAAGACATCAAAATGAAGGCAACTAAACCAAGATGTTGATTAGATGTGATTTATAACAAAGCCCACCAAAATTTAGTGGTTTAAAAAAGTTATCTCATGATTCTGTGGATGGCAGGGGATTGTTCTAGTCTGGGCTGGCTTTGCTGATTTCCACAGAGTTTTTCATGTATATATGGGCAGCTAGTAAGTTGTCTAATGGCTGTGATTCAGGATGGCCTTATTCCCATGTCCATGGACTTTACACTGTCAGCCGAAGTCTTCTTCCATCATGCTAGCTTCAGCTCATTAACATGGTGAACTCAAGGTTCCCAGTGCAACAAGAGTGGGCAAGCCCTAATGCAAAACTGCTTTGCAGGTCTCTGAGTCATGTTTACCATTGTCCCATTGGCCAAACCTAGCCACAAGACAAACTGGAGAAATAGATGACACATTTTGACTGAGGGAATTACAAATTCACTTTGCAAGTGGTATTCATGTGAGAATGGGGAAAGTCTATGGCCTTTCCCCCCCCCCCCCAGTATACCACAGTATATACAGCATTTAACAAAGATGTAACTTCAGTGGCATAGAGTTAACATTAAAAATAGGTGAAGAAACATAGTTGTTTGCCTTTGAATGATCCACTGCAGGACCATATCCAAGAGAAAGAAGAGACAACTAAATTAAAATTTTATGGAAGTAATTTCAAAGTTGGATAGATGATAGTCTGGAAGAGAGAATTTATGGAACTATTCAATGTTTGTGAAAACAGCTAGCAGTATCTGGTACCTATGTAGTTGCTTACTTACTACATGATCCCTATATCTTAATCTGAATCCACATGTGAAGTAATAAGGACATGCACTCTGGTAATGGTATGAATGTAACGAAAGTGCCAGAAGTGAGAAGCAATTTTGAATGAATTACTAGCATGTCTTGGTTATTAGTGGATTTGGGGGATAGTGGAGAGAGGTATAAAAAATTTAAAAAGATAAAGATAGCTTCAAAGTTTCAATTCCTTGATGAAAGAAAGATTGGTTATATATTAACAGGAACAGGGAAGGAAGGGAGAATTCACTGGAGTAAATTTTTGTTTAGATACATTAAGTTTTAGTGTATAGCAGCATATCCCATTGATCATGTATAGTCGGGCTTTGGAAATATGAGTGTGAAGCTTCAGAAAGAGCCAGGAATGTTGGAATAAATAGATATTATTGTCCACCTTCCACATAGGGATGTTTAGAAAATATAAAATTTGGATAAGTCCCCTTGACAGAATACAGAGAGGAAAAACAGTGTGGAGATGATCACTGAAGGAGAGAAACAGAAAAGAAATCAGAAAAGGATTATTTAAAAAACAACAAGCAGAGGAAGGGGTGGTCAAAGGTTTGGGGAGTCAGGGTGGGGAAAAATGTCATAAAATGCCAGAGCTGCCAAAATAGGAAAGAATTCAAAACAATGTCCTGAGTTCTTACCAGGAGTATTAGAAAAGAGAAATTTTGTTGTTTCAATAGGAATAACAATAACAAACAAGAGGTTGGTGTGAGGTTTGCAGAGATACAAAAGAATAGTCTAGTAGGATAGCTGATGTCAAATTCCCACTTTCAAGATACCTCTCCTGGATCAAGGGGAAGATCAAATCACTAGCCTGTGTTTTAGCTCATCAACTTAGATTACAACTGTACCATTGGAAGCAAAACAATTTGACATGATGATAAGAAAATTTTCTGATCTGAGCAGATGTGTGGGCAGAGTCAATATATTCTTCATTCGTTTTACTCTCACTTCTCACTTTTTAAAATGATGCCAAAGTTTGTTATTTCCTTGTGCTGCATGCATGTCCCTTGTTTGCTTAGCCACTTGTTGATTATGAGTTTAATGTCAGTGAAAGCAGATAGACCATTAGGGCTCACTCTTTCTGTTGTGATCATCGTGGATAGGGTCCCTTAGGGTTGCACAGCACAAAATGCGTTTGACCATTTATGACAGCTTAGTGTGGAAGGAAACCATCTCTGAATGATTTATATTCTATCATGGAGGAAGGCCAGGCAGAAACACACACACGTGCACACACACACAGAGCTGTTGGAAAATCTCAAAATATTGATTTCACAGAAAGATCAGGCAAAGGAATAAGTGACAGAGAGTTGTGCAAGGAATTCCTGGACATTTTATTTTGGAAGAGAATAAATAGAAAACACTCCCTGAAAGAAAGCTCATGTTAGAAGTAGATGACAAGGTTAGAAAAACAAATAGGTGGATCTCTAAATGCCAGATTCCATGGTTTGGATATCATCCCTAGGCTATATCGAACCTTAAGGGATAGGAACATTTTCAGAAGAATTCACAGTTAAGGGAAGCAGTTAGGGGATGCTTTCAGGCAGAATAATTACTTTATTTTATTTTAATCTTTAGAGTTTTGTACATGTGAAACAGCCTAAACTCATCTGCTTAGCCTGGGTAAGTATGCTAAGATGAAGTAATTCTGTGTAATTCTCCCTTCACATTTATTTTACAATTCATTTCTGAATTCCTAGGGACATCTTGTATATTGAATATTTTTTCACATGAATCCTGGTTTTTCATCTTTGCAGTGTAAGAAAACTTAAGTACATACATTGTATAAAACTCAACAGTTATTAAAAAATGAATTGACAGTGATCAGTGCCCAACATATTGTCCTAGCATACTCTTACTCTTCAGTTTGAGATAAAATGATGGAAGTTAAGACTGTCATAATCTTGTTGACTTGTTTAATTTCAGAAACAAAGTTGTTGAATTGATATGAATGAATCAATGGCTAATCAGTTCAAATAGCAATCATTACTGAACATATTTATGGGAACTTAATTACTGTACAGTAGTGCCATGTCAAGTGTGAAAAAGCATTAAAATATACTAGAATGTGTCAACAGGCAATGTCAGAAAGTGTAATGGACTATGAACCCATTAAACTTTTATATTTTTATGCACTTTACTTGGACAAATCATCAAATCTCAGTGATAACTTGCAAAATATGCAAATTAGTAATATTGCACTTCCAAGCAAGCCGCGACACATTCTTGGCCTATTTGTTCATTCACTGTATTCAACTTACCATCAGGGTTGCTGTTGTAGAGTACAGATTCCTCATTATTCCATCTAAAATTCTGGTGATGATCTAGGCAGGTGGTGAAAACTATACCTATTTAAGCAAGTCCATCTACATCTATTTTATTTCCTTGCAATATTTTGTACTTTATAATCCAGTTTATTTTATTGGACAAGGTTGTCTTACAAAATAGAAACAACACAGATGAGATAATGGAAAGACAGACATTCATGCAAGAGTTCAGCACTCTGTCATGTGCTCAGCATAGCTAGGAAAGATTGGGGCTGAAAAGGGGGCTTTGTGAAAACTTAGAAGAAGAAGTGCCTATAGAGGTTATGACAGTCATACAAGGAGAAATAGTTCTACTTCAGAGTTTTAAAATGATATTAGAATCAGAAATCATAAGCATATCCATTGTAGGAACTCAACACTTAATGAGATGTTTGTTTCTAAAGTTCAGTTTTATCCGTCTATCTCCTGTGTCTCTGATACAGAGAGACATACATACACCGTACACTGTGAGCATGCACATGCTCATGGAGACACCTGTGCATACTCACAGAAAAGCATACATCCTCTTTCCTTTATGATTAGAGGCAAAATAAATCTTACTGCTACTCTTATATTTTTACTACCCCTCTCCCCAAAGTCTTCTGTTGACCGTTTATTAAAAACTATATTCCAAAAGCCAGATTCTCGGTCAGGAGGAAAAATATTATTCTTCCATCAAATAGATCTCTATCTCCTATTTTGAATCACAGGTGAAGTAGGAAATAAAAGTAATCTGTTTATTTAAATCATGTTTTTATCTTATAGTGTCTGAAGCATATTCACAAGAATTCTTGGTCTTGAGGGCTGCTATTTTGCATATTCTCTTTGCATTGTTTTTATAAGAAACATGATATTTCTATATATTTGCACCCTAGTTAAAACAGTGCTTAGAAGATGGGGGGTGGGGAAATATGGAAAAGGTAAGTAAAGTTCATTTTAATCAGAAAATAAAATTTTAAAAATGAAACAAATTGACTTGGCAGGAGAGGCAAAAATCAGAACATTTGGTGACTGAGAAAGCCAGAAGGAAATAAAATAAGGTATATAAGCTTTGGCCAAAAGCTCTAGGACAACTCTGACTGATGCAAGTTTTCTGTGTTCACGTTCTCAGCTGCTCCTATTTTCACTCAAAAAGTTCATATAATTTTTCCACCTCTAAAGAAAAAGAGCAGTCTCTAAGGGCACCTGGGTGACTCAGTCAGTTAAGGATCCTACTCTTGATTCCAACTCAGGTCATGATCTCATGCTCTGAGTTTGAGCCCCATATCCAGCTCTGAACTGCCAGTGTGGAATCTGCTTGGGATTTTTCTCTTCCTCTCTGTCTGCCCCTCCTCTGCACGTGTCCCCTGGCATGGTCTCTCAAAATAAATAAACTTAAAAAGAAAAGTAAAGAAAAGAAAGAGAACAGCCTCTTGATGGATTGATTGCTGGAAGAATTGCAAACATAATACAAAATTCTTATTTTCCAAATTTGAGCATTCTAGGGCCATGAAGATGCAAATAGCTGAGGATCACTGGCTTGCAGTCAAAGATAAATTCCCCCAGGCTCCTAAAAGTGGTAACTTACACCATCTGATCTGTACATTCAGTTTTTGAGAAAATATATATGATTCTGTGTCTATGTGCTTACATAATCTATAACCTATGAGCTTAGCTTATCATGTATTCCCTCCTTGGCTCAAACGTTTCTGAGATCCAGGCTTATAGTAACATTGTAGGGACAAGAATGTATTAGTCAGTTCTACTGAACTACCTACACACATGTAAACACACCTACACAAAAAAGAAGAAAGTCTTGAAAGAATGCAATTTCAACAAGCTGACCATGCTCAGAGGCTTGATTTTAGAGTTAGTGGCCAAACATAAAAGTTTCTTCAAAATTTTCTCCCATCAAATATACATATAATAATATCCATTTGAATATTAATGTTGAAATATGTGATCAGATAAGTAAAGAAAAAAGAAAAGCATTCTGCTAGGATCAAAGAAAATGTGTCCCAGAGACTGCAGGATAAGTAATATTTCTTCTAATATTCGTACTGGGAAAGTGAAGAGAAGAGCTGAAGTAGCTGAATATTGAAGTATTTGATGAAAAAGCTCTGAATTGTCTATGCTAACTCTCTAATGAATCAGATTCCCTGCAAAATCATTCTTTTCTTTCTTCTACTTCACCCTAAAGATCTGATTCTCATGTTTTGTCCATTTAATAAGATAAGCATCTCATTCGAAGGGAAACAAGCTGACCTTAAAAATTTCAGGCTTGTTGGAATCAATCTCTGCTGCTCTCAGATCAAGAACAGAAATCCATACTGGCTCATTAAAATCCTAGACTTCTTCAGGCCCATCTGTAATGATGACAAGTAGTAATCAATGTGATTGCAGTGTGTACTTAATGTTTTCCTATATCAATGCATGCATACATGTAGCATGGATCAGAGAGGTTGAAAGTATTTCAAGATTGCTTTGCTCTTGATTTCAGACTATATCATGGTTTCTATTACACAATATAATTGAAACGGGTGATGATCTAGGTAGGAGAGGAGAAGCTACTAGTGTGACTTTTTCCTCCATTGTGGGGTTTTTGGGTTTCAGCAGCCCAACACTCAGGCCCCATTGTGATACCTGTAGACACTAAACATAAGCACAGCCACTATCTAGTGTTAAGACCCGGAGATGATACACCAGGAAATGTTTCCTGTGGGAAAGCCTCTGAGGATCCCAATTACTCTGAATCAAGAGAGAAGTCAGTCAGGCTTGAAGTGAGGGGCTTGCATTTAAAATCAGCAGGAAGGGAAAAGTGTGATGAACGGATGAAGTTTCTTGGCTTGTCAGAGCCGCTAAAAACTATTACTGTCAAACTTACCACCTCCTTTCTACCCCTTCTTCTGTGCGGTATTGATGGGGAATGCAGTCAGATCCAGTCTTCTTCATCTTCCTTCGGGAGCATGAGGTTGTTTATTGGCAGGCTCTCAATTTCGATCCAAGAAATTATTTTTCAGGACAGAATTCCAGAGAAGCCCCTATATCTGCCCTCATTTAGAATTAAAAACCCAGAAGGTAGTTCCCAGAGAAAAGAAAAGAAGGAATATCTACAGATGTGTTTGCTGCCAAGGGACTTAATGAAAGATTGCAGGCACCACATCCTCTTTAATTGAATTTCAGCTTGTTTCACACATGGGAGTCCAGTTGTCACCAGGGAATTATAAACGAATACATTGTCCTTCATGGCTATGGAGGCCAGTGGAGTGGAGGAAGAGAGGAGCATTATTCACGGATATTGTCCATGCCTCCTTAGAAGGGGTCACAAGGATTGGAGTCCTTGAGCAGTGAGACACTGGGGATGTGCTGCCAGGATGCATTTGAGAGTCTAGCCAGCAAAATACTCCTCGTTTTTTAAACACTGCACTACAGGGCACCTGAGTGGCTCAGTCAGTTAAGCCTCCACCTCTTGATATCAGCTCTTGTCATGATCCCTAGGTGATGAGATTGAGCCCCACCTCAGGCACCAAGCTGCTTAGAATTCTCTCTCTCCCCCTCTCCCTCTCCAACCTCTCCCTCTCCCTCTCCCTTTCTACCCTCTCCCTCTCCCTCCTCCTCCCCCTCTTCCCCTTTCCCTCTTCCCCTTCTCTTTTCTCTTCCCTCACTTGCTCATACTTGCTCTCCCTCAAAATAAATAAATAAGCTTTTAAAAAAATGAAAAACACTGCACTCCTCGTGATTATAGTAAGCAAATGTATGGACCTTCTGAGTAAATTATGTCTTCTCTAGTTTCTAAGCCTAGCTGTCCTTCAGTATCTTTAACATATTTAGGTATCTCTGGTCAAGAAACCTTATTTTAGATTATGGGGTGTGTGTGTGTGTGTGTGTGTGTGTGTGTGTGTGTGTGTGTGTATGTGTTAAGTAATTTAGGGGCACCTTGGTGGTTCACTCAGTTGACCATCCATTTTCTGCTCAGATCTTCATCCCAGGGGGCTGGGATGAGCCCCGCATCTGGCTCTGCACTGAACGTGGAGCCTGCTTGATGTCTTTCTCTCTCTCTCTCTCTCCCTCTCTGCCCCTCTCCCATACTGGTATTCTCTCTTTCTTTCTCAAATATAATAGTCATAATAGTAACAACAAAAAATTAAAACTTAAAAAAATAATTTTAAAAATTTAAATTTGGCAAAAATTATGCAACATAAAATTTATCATTTTAACCATTTTAATTTTTGTTATTTAGATTTAGGGGCACCTGGGTGGCTCAGTTGGTTAAACAACCAACTTTGATTCTGGTCATGATCTCCCCTTGGTGGGTTGCAGCCCTCTGTGGGTCTGTGTGCTGACAGCTCAGATCATGCAGCTTGCCTCAGATTCTGTGTCTCCCTCTCTCTTTCTCTCTCTGCTCCTTCCCCACTCGCGCTCTGTCTATCGGTCAAAATAATGAATACACATAAAAAATTGGGGCGCCTGGGTGGCTCAGTCAGTTGAGCATCCGACTTTGGCTCAGATCATGATCTCACAGTTCCTGGGTTGGAGCCCCTTAGCGGGCTCTGTGTTGACAGCTCAGAGCCTGGAGCCGCTTCAGATTCTATGTGTCCCTCTCTCTCTCTGCCTCTCTCCTGCTCATAATCTGTCTCTCTCTGTCTCTCAAAAACAAATAAATGTTTAATAAATAAATAAATTTAAATTGTGTTTTTTTTAATATATTGAGAAAGTGTGCACATGTGCAAGTGGTGGAGGGCCAGAGGGGAGAAAGGGAGAGACTCCTGAGGAGGCTCGGCAGTGTCAGTGGGTACTCCAGTGTGCGCTCAGTCCCACCAACTGTGAAGTCATGACCTGAGCCAAAATCTTGTGTAGGATGCTTAACTAACTGAGCCACCCAGGCTCCTCTTCACCATTTTTTAATGAGGTTATTTATATATTTTGAAAGAGAGAGGGAGAGACAGGAGGAGGGATAGAAAGAGAGGAAGAAAGACATAGGTCTAGCAGGAAAACAAGAGAGACCTAATGGAGAACCAGGGGGAGCGGAGAAGGGAGAGAGAGTTGGGGAGAGAGAGGGATGCAGAACTTGAGAGACTATTGAATGCTGAGAATGAACTGAGGGTTGGGGGGGGGGAAGAGGTGGTGGTGATGGTGGAGGGCACTTGAGGGGAAGAGCACTGGGTGTTGTATGGAAAACAATCTGACAATAAAATATTATGGAAAAAAAAAAAAAGAGAATCAAAGCAGTTTCTGTTCTGGCGGGGCTCATCCCACCAGGGGGAGATTATGACCTGAGTGGGAATCAAGTCAGATGCTCAACAGCCTGAGCCACCCAGGGGCCCCACCCTTAACTGTTTTTAAATGTGCAGTTTAGTACTGTTAAATATATTCACATTCTTATGTAACAGATCTCTAGAACTTTTTTATCTTCCCAAATTGAAACTCTGTACCCACAGAACAATTTCCTATTTCCGCTCCCCACAGTCCCTGGCAATCACCATCCTATTTTGTTTCCATGAGTTTGACTCCTTTCCATCCCTCACGTAAGTGGAATCAAGTATCTGTGTTTTGTGTTTTTATTCAAGTAGTTGATATATAATGAACACTGGGTTAGCATTAATTTCACAAGTATTGTGTTATTCTGTTCTAGCAACTCTAGTAAGTCCTATGCAATAAGTTCCAGCCCTCATGAAACTTGCAATCTAGCGGAGGAATCTAATATTTGAACAGTCACTACAGTGCAGTGTAATATATACTGTAACAGAGATAAGCATATATAGCAATATCACTTCAGTTAACAATCTTAATTTTTTTTGGTCAAGATACTTTCTACCATTTTTCCAGATTAGAAAATTTCTCTTATGTTTTCATATTCTCGCCACAGGTCTTGTTTCCTGAAAACTAAGGTCATATTTATATTTTTCTATTAAAAGTCCAAGAGGGCTTGTAATTTTCTACCCTTTATGTATTGATTGTAGTATCTTAAGTTGTAAGTATTGTTTCTCATTTTTTATTTTTGGAAAATCACAGTGAAAATCGCCCCCTCCATTCTACTTTCTCTTTCAACTCTATAGTTCTCTGTTATATCTGATGTTGTATGAGATTTCATGTCTTCTGCCAAGCATTCTTCCCTGCTCTATGAGAAGTACTGTACTGTTTCTAGAAATCCTTCATTTTGGTATCAAAATTTGCTTCTTGACTTGTTTTTTGAATCACCCATAGATAAATCTCTTCTTTGAATAGGTACATTCAAAAATCTCTTCCAAAATGCTATTTTTAAAATGTGGATGAAGATCCATGTGTACCTGTAATTGGCACTCAGATTTTTAAATCATAGAATTCGGGTTCCTGAAGGGACACTCACTACCTTATTATTGGTATCAATGCTTTTGTTTTGAGAATGAGGAAAATGAGAAGCCTGGAAATAGGAAATTACTTGTCCAAGGTCAAAGTCACTAAGGATACATTCCAGGTTTCTTCTGGCTCAACCATTTGTTCCCACTTGAATCAACAAAGTGGGTAGCGAATGGTGGGTTTGATGAGTCTTGGGAGACACAGCATCACCCCTTGGATAAGTGCTCTGGGAAAATAATAAACTTCTCAATCAGACTTGTCAGTGTACATAAAGACAATTCTGTAAGTGATTGTGCTCGTATCTTCCTCATAAGGTCTGTGATAAGATGCCTTGAATTTATTAGTGCCAATAAATTCTCTTTAATATAATGTGGCTCGTGGGAAGTAGCGACTTCTTCAGTTGCTATGAGAAGAGACATATAACAGCTTCATTTTAGGAAATGCAGATTTTTTTCCCTATTGTCTGTGTCATGTCTTCCCTCTGAAACACTCTGAATCTCCTTTACCCATTCATTCATCATTCCACAATAGACCATTGAGCTCCTAATGCATTTCTGCCATTTTATTTGGCATTGAACATAAAACAGTGAGTAGGCAAAACTTGGTCTCTGCCTTTATGTCTCTGATTTCAGATCTGCCTAGCAAGATTATTTGTGTTTTCCACATGTATTGTTTTTTCTAGGAAGAAAAACAATTTTTGGGGATTCCTTGTTTTTTAAAATAAATTTTTGGGGATTCCTTGTTTTTTAAAATAAATGTGAAGGTAGAATAATATTCGTCAAGTTTTTTTTACTATGTCTATGCATTATTAGGACATCACGTATAAAAAAAACTAATGTGACAGAGACCTTCTAAGACACTGAAATGATAAATTCTTTGTCCATTCCATGAGGTTGTATATGAAACCAAAGTTCTCTGCTCTTAAAATGACCAGTGAGAATTGTGAGGGTCAATTGTTTTTACCCCTTAGACCTGTTCACTTGTGGTGTGTGTATACACTTAATAATCCATAAATCTAGTTATATGTGCTGTTGGGAGTAACATGTCTATCAAGGTAAATGCTATGTATCCATAGTATCTAAAACAGTGCATGGAACACAGTAAATATTCAAGAAATATTGTTGAATAAGTGAAAGGAGCTTCAGAAAAGTGCTGCATGTATGCTAGCTCATCATTTTTCTTTCTTATTCCTAGAACTGCCATTAGCCTGAGAAGAGTTAGTAATGTGTACTAATTTGCCTGATCCTTGCTGTAGTTATAGTGTTGTTAAAAAAAAATCTTCTGGAGTTTTTCTCTTCTTTCCCCCTACAGTATTCATTAATGTTTCTTCTGCATCATGCTGCTTCCTTTCCTCAGCCTAGAGAAGGAGGAGGTTGCCATCCTAGAAGCCCTGACATGTGCCCCACTTAACTGAGTGCACCTCACAATATCTCAGCAAGGCTTGCTTTGGTACAGGGGTTGGAATTAGCAAGTGGTGTCAGGGGCGGGGGGTTCTCGTAAAGCTAGTACCCACAGTCTAGTACAAATTTCCAATTTGTGTTTCATTTCTTTGCCTGATTGATAGACTAATTCAGAAAAGGTATAAGGCAGTGAATAAAAAAATGCATTGAATTTTTTTTTTCATTTAGTAATTACTGCACTGCAGCAAACAGAGCTGGGTCTGAGTGATCACTGACATCTAATTTTCAGGTTTTGAATTGCCTGGAGAAAAGCAGCTCTCTCTGTTTTCATCTACTAACTTTTCACTGTGAGGTAATTATGCTGAACAGAGTATGGTCCTGGGTGATGTTTAACATAGGCAGGTCATAACCAGACATAGAATGGACACTTGTTTTTAGAATATGAATAATTAAAGTCTCATAATTTTGGAAGAGCAGCGTTGATGTAATTTAATAGACACACACTTGCAAGGAATTGCATGCTTGACAGGCATGTGTTTTTCCACTTTAGATCATTCATAAACTGTCAACATAATTTTGAAGCAAGCTTATTTTCTCTTTGTCCTCTTGTTGGTGATGCGTTTCTACCTC
>NC_043704.1:62739521-62777571 GCF_006229205.1 Suricata suricatta | reverse complement strand
CATTATTATAACCCAAGGAGGCCCCCACAAGAGCACAAGTGGGCATGTGTACAAATGCCTCAAGAGACTTGGGCAGGTTCCCAGGTCATTCCTTCCATCAGGGACCCATTTCTATTTCAGCTCCAAATCTAATTTTTCACTCAAGGTAAGCAACCAGATGGCTCTTTCAGCCTCCTGCAGGCCCCATGTAATCGGAACTCACTTTACATCTTGTAGAGGTGTTGAGGATAACAATCCTGCCTGGCCAAATTACATATTACCTCACATTTGTGATGCTACTGGCAGCTAAGAGAACTTTAGGGACATCATTTCATTTACTCTCCTGTGGTCTTTAAGCGGTAGATAAGAAACAAGTATCACACACCCCATCCTTCAGAAGAAAAAAATCAATGCCCAGATCTATTATGCACACTATTCATTAGGCCCAGCAAAGCCTTGTCTTTAGAAAAGAAACCTTTTGCTTCTTTCACAATGTTTTGCTTTGAAAAATCCTTTTGAAGTTATACGATAAAATAAGAGTTAAAAGGAAACAATTTAAAGTATTATTATAACACATCCGATTCAGGTCACTATGGATGGAATACCCTTACAGCATGAATCAGAGTCTCCATGTGTACAAATGTGTACATATGAACTCCAGGGTGTGATGCTGGGTGCGTGTTTCAGTTGCCCTGCTAGAATAAAATGTATTAGATGTAGCAGTGTCTCAAGGTCCTTCAGCTCCACATTTCTTTCTAGCATTATCCTTTTTAAATGAATATTATATTCTTCGTTGTTACACTAGAGGTTGAAGGGATGATGGGATCAAATGTAGAAAGGGGGTTCATCACCAATTCAGTATGTTAAGTAATAACAAATTGTTTCTCTGTATATCACTGGAGATCTTGAGCTGTTTACTCACATTTTTTTAATTCTTTTTTGTGTGTGTGTGTGACTTCTTAATCATGTTGATTTTCTCTCTGCCCTCTTGACTTCACTCCCTTCTTTCACTCTTTCTTCTGGCTGATTCAATTGCTGCAGTTTTCTTCTAAAACTCTTTTTTTGTTTTTGCCTCTGTATCGTCCTGAATTTTCCTTAGTATCTGTCTTTCCTCCTTCAGACGTAAGACCGACTCTTCAAATCTGGCCCTAGGTCTAGTCTTTCTTTTTCAACTAACAGTTACTAGCTACAACAAGGATTCTGTGATCTGAGAGTGACTTCAGGGTTATTTGCAAGTTGTATAGTATAGTTATTTTAATAGGGCTTTAACACTGTGGTCCTTAAGCAGTTTTCCCTTGCAGGGTATCTTGTGAATGCATTTCTTGTTTCATGGCTCATGATTTTTACATTGAAATGTATTGAAAGAGGAATTATGAGATATTTGTCTATGGGCACCACCACCAAATGAATGAATATCCACTTTGGGTGGGTAAAAATAATTGAGACAGGTTTTGGTATGATTTCCCCCTTAACTGTACCACACACAGTGGTTAGTGAAATACTGCCCTTGGGGTACCTGGGTGGCTCAGTCAATTAAGTGTCCAACTCTTAATTTGAGGTCAGCTCATGATATCATAGTTTGTGAAGCAGCTCTGTGTCAGGCTTTGTGCTGACAGCATAGAGCCTGCTTGGGATTCTCTCTCTTTCTCCCCAACTTGTACTCGCTTTCTGTCTCTCAAAATAAATACATAAACTCAAAAAAATGAAATACTTCTCTCAAGACTCTTATCTCATAGGAAGAAAATAAATAATACACTGATGGACAATAAATAGGGCAACTTCAGGCTATAGTTAATTCTGTGAAGAAAAACAACAAAGACACGGGGATGTTTTGTGTGAGAAGGTGAGGGACAAAGAGGAATATTAGATTGGGTATTCAAGTAAGGTCTCCTAGAGAATGTATCATCTGAATTGAGACCTGGATAGTAAGAGGATTGCTATGGAGAGTATAGATACAAATTTCCTAAAAGTGGGAAGAGGTAAGTGCATTTGAAGAACAGAGAGAAGGCCAGCGTTCCAAAGGCAGCAGTAAGAGGGAGGTATAGGATGATGTCAGAAAGGTTCGTAGGGCCAGCAGGTGTCAGACATGGCAGGCTGACATTAGGACTCCTGCCATTTGTGATATTGCCTTATTTTGTGTCTATGACAAGCAAGTACACTAGAAGAAAGGAAGTAATTTTAGAGAGTGGATGAGGAAGGTACGTTATTGATCTAAGAACATAGGTGTGCCATTTAACCTTGGGGCAACGTGAATTTTTACTCAGGATCTTTACCTGAAACCTCTATAGCCACTGAAGGAGGAATAATGGGATTATTTACAGGAGGGTTGGACTGTGTTTGAAGATGTCATGTCACCATTTTCAGCTTTTGACTTACATTATACCATTTGATGTTCACAATAAGTCTGTGAGGCTATAATTCTTGCTCAAATTCATGCACTCTTAAGTGGCTCAAAGCTGATTTTAAAATAAATCCCTATATCTGAAGAGTCGACATTTATTAAGAGGAAGGAGACAAGGGAAGGCAGGCATAAGTACTGACCTGGAAGCCAACTAAGGCTTCGGCTTAGGGCTAACACTCTTTTGTAAATAATCTACAGAATAACATTTCATGCATTGGTAAGAAAACTATCAGTCTGTTTTGTGTATTAATTAAATGCCATTAACGCAATACCTTTCATTCTGTTGGAAAACTCATGTTAAAAATTCTTACCCAAATTGTGTTCCAAATTAGATTCATAAACCATTCATTAAGTGCTGCAGATGACCTGGTATATTCTATTTTAGACTCATTTTTCTGACACCCGGCCAGTTCTAGGAAACAACATGGCCCCTCTTCAGCACACATACAGCTACTTAAATGCTTCACACAGGAGTGGAAGAAGAATCTCATGCCCACTTCAAAAGGCACAGAGACTTGGAATGACATCACCAGTAGAAATGTATAAATAATGTGCTTCTGTATAGTGCTTGAAGTACTTTAATAAACCCTCTGAGTTGTTAAGCATTCAAACTGGGATTTGGCTAATGCTCTGGAACGCTCCTCCTCCAGCACAACTGCTTTCTCTCTTAGTGTAGGCATGGAGCCAAGTGTACCAGAAGTGGCAGTAAATAGATTGATAGAGAAATGTCTGTGGCAGAGATATTTTCCCTTGTGTTTCATCTATGTTGTCTTCATTCTCATCACCCTACCTTCAGGCATTTTCTCTTTTATTCAAGGAAGACACCATCCTTAACAGTCTTGTTATGCCTTCAGGTCAACACCAGACATTTGAAGGTCACAAACTTACTAAAGGAAGGACCACATCTTGCTCTGCCTCAGGGAAAACACAGGGCTGGATTGGCTCAGTAAGCTACCTTACCCTGAGTTAACCTTAAGCAAGACTGTAAAATAGTTCAAGTCTGAACTTGATCTTTGGTTTCTACTTTTCTAAATCTCGTTCCTCTTGTTTAGGGTGTCTCTTGTTACTTATGGCCTACATTGCAAGATACTGTGGGGGAGGTTATAGCATTTATAGAAAGTTATAAAGCACAGTCCTCCAAAGAACCTTTTGTGACTGAAATAGCTAATAGTACTGTTGATAGATGCTGGATGGGTCCAAAGACTGAGAGAGGGTCCTGCTGGACCAGCCAAAAGAATCCTCAGCTTTGTGCAGGATAGAAATAAAACCCAAGACAAGGAGAAGTGGGAGTAGAGTTTATTAAAGACACAGAGAGTTAGTGGATATGAACAGAGTGTCCAGGAGCCTCAGAAAGGAAAGACTGAATTTTGTCTTTTCTTAGAGCCCAGGGGTTTTTATTGAGGACTGTGGTCTAGTGCCCATGTCTTCTCAGTAATCTAAGAACAAGAAGTATTTAAGTGTTCTCCTGTAAGTCACTTATGCCCTGTGTTCTCCTGTAAGTCACTTATGCCCTGAAGCCGGGGGTCTTGATGAGTCAGTGGTCAGAATGACCTGATCAGTCACTCCTTAGATATTATCTATTTTGCTGGAAGACTCCAAAGAGATCATTAATACTCATTATAGCTTCTAGGTCTGTGTAAGGTAGGGGTGTTAGGTCCTAGCAAGAATAGAAGCAGAATAAGGAGAGAAAAAAGTTTTTCATGAGGTCCCTTTAGTTTTCCTGCCTCATTATTATTTCTGGCATGGGGAAGGAGGGTCTCTTTGCAAGAGGAGAGGATTTTCCAAATTCTGTGCAGCTGAGGACCACCAAGACTGCCTATGAACAAGATAAGGAAATGATCAGAAATGTCATAGCCTATGGTGATTTGTCTTTGGAAGACCACTGGGTTGACATACCATACTGAATGTCCTTACACCATTACTTACTTGTCTCTGGGGTAAAGCACAGGTATTATAAATCAAGAATCATGACTTAAAAACCCTCTAGGCAAGACAGAATTACCCAGCTTATAGCACCTGGCTGCTGCTCAAAATAAATGCTCTCTAATACGTATTTATGATTTTGGTCACAAATGCTAGAAAATTCTAACATAATTTGCTATACCTCAGTTTGATTTATTTATGCATTTATGTAAACTGGCTTTCTGAGCTGCTTCCCAGAATTCAATAATGTTGTTAACTTTCCCAATAACAAATAATGGCCAAAAAGAAAGGAAACTGAGAAATATGGAGAATATTTTTCAATTCAAGTTATAAATGAGATGTAGAGTCAACAGTGTTTTTGGTACTGCTCCAGTGAATAGTGGTTCACACATGGAGGAGGTCACATTGCTGAAAAATAAGAGCATAAAGCCACGATGACTCATAGACAGTGACATCCCAGAGCTCTAACTTAAGAAGCCTGCCCCCATCACTCATACACATACACTTACACCCCTACCTAGATTCCAACCCTCTTCTTTCCATCTGTCTTACATACAGTTTGCCTTATCTAGAGGTTTGGAGTAGGCAAAATTTTCTGCTGTTAGTGTTGAAGTCTGGACTTGTAGTTTCCATTCTATTTTGACCCAGGTGCAGAACATTCTAGTGAAAAACCAGACCTAGAATCAGAAAACTTGAGCTTTAGTCTTGACGTGGCCTTTTATTAGCTCTGTGCCCTTTAAAATGTTGCTTGTCCCCTCTGACCCTTAGTTTATTTTACTTAGAAAAAGGTTAATTATAGCTTGCAAATATTAAATAATTTCCAAGTATATAATGCATATCAGAAAACTCCTTGTAAATTACAACTCAAATGTTCATGTAATTGTAATGGGTTTAAATTGAATGGAATTCAGAGGCTGTTTTTGTGACTTTCTTGGCTAGTGTTTAATCTTTTCACCTGGTGATTAGTGATTGAATGGTAGGAGAGAAAATGAAGTCCATGTGTCAGTTCAATCTGGTCACTTGCAAGTAACAAAATCCCCATTTTGTAGAGTGTTTTTTTTTTTAATTTTAGTAAAGAGAGACCATGCACATGCATGAGGTCTCATACATGCATGTGTGCATGAGGGAGGGAAGGGCGAGAGAGAGAGTGAATTTTAAGCAGGCTCCAGACTCATCAGGGAGCCTGATGTGGAGCCTCATCCCACAACCCTGCGATCATGACCTGAGCCAAAATCAAGAGTCAGATGGTCAATTGACTGACACACCCACATGCTCCTGATTTTTAAACTAAGGGTTTATTTTTCTCATAAATTAAGAAGGCAAGGTGATGGGAGCTACAGCTTTTAGTTCAATATCTGTTGCTAGAGCTTATGTAACTATAGTACTTGTGGCCTTTCCTTTATGATTGTAGCATGTTGGCTTCAACTCTGGATACTAGGTTCTATTCAAGGCAGAAAGAAGAGTGGAGGTGTGCGAGCCACAAATATTCTCTTTCATCAGTAAAACAAAGGCTTTCCCAGGAACCTCCAGCAGATATCTACTTCCACTCATTGACTAGAAGGAAGATACTAATGACCAACTTTTTGTGCAAAGGGGACTGATAGGAGTAAGTTTTCACCTATGCACAATGCTGTTCTGAACCTACTGTGGACTTCCTAACAAGAAGAGGATAGTAAAAGGAAGTTGTACAGTTGACTCATCGTATCTGTCACAAAGTAAAACTTGAATGAAATGATTTAAAATTGAGGGACTCCTGGGTGACTCAGTTGGTTAAACATCCCACCTTGGCTAAGATCATGGTCTCACAGTTCATGAGTTCAATCAAGCCCCACATTGGCCTCTGTGCTGACAGCTTGAAGCCTGGAGCTTGTTTCAGATTCTGTGTCCCCCTCTCTCTCTGCCCCTCCCCCACTTGTGCATGCACTCTCTCTCTCTCTCTCTCTCTCTCTCTCTCTCTCTCTCTCTCTCTCTCTCAAATAAAAATAAACATTAAAAAAATAAAAGAAATGATTATAAATGTAATTGTTTTCCCCAATCAGGCCAATATTTTCTTTACATTGAGACTCCATCACCAACATCCAATGATCTAAATATGCCAGCCCTCAAACAGGATGACTGCATTTGGTGTTAAACTTGCTTTTTTAATTAGTTACTC
This sequence comes from Suricata suricatta, assembly GCF_006229205.1. Lineage (NCBI taxonomy): Eukaryota > Metazoa > Chordata > Mammalia > Carnivora > Herpestidae > Suricata > Suricata suricatta. Next base: position 62,771,113 of record NC_043704.1, on the reverse strand, counting down.
TAATTGAGGAACATTTAGCTTCTTGGAACAGAAACCTTCCAAACCATGTTGTTTTCTGATATGTCTGTAACTACAGAAATCAGGAAATAGGAGGAGCCAGATTAGCAAGGCATTGACTTGTGCACACATTTTAGTTTACCAACAGTAGCTAATTAGTAGTTGTATCTGGATAAATGATAAATGGTAAAAACATGGCAAATTAGCAACTGTGACACCCATGCAGGAAGCTGATTTTAGTTGCATTTGTAAATATGGCAAGAACCAGTAGTATGCTTCTTAGAAATTTGGAGAGAAAGATACATGCTAATGTGCGCATGAGTGCTTTCTGGACATTTGATGAAGTTCATAGAATCATGACCTTCATATCTCACTGTGTTTACCCATGAGTCTTACAGTTCCTATCTGTATTCATAGAGATAAATGCAATAGCATCTATGTAGTCAGTATATAGTGCTTGCATGGTAAGGATTCTAGTCACATGCTTCAAAAGATGATTTCAAAGAAGAGCTAGTATTCAAAGGGGAGGATAGTCTGGGAGGAAAAAGAGAGTTGAGAGATACATTTTTGGAACAGGAAAAATCATCTATTTATATTACCCAAAGTCTAGAATGTATTACTTTAGTTCCCTTTATCAGTCTTCTACATAGGTATAGAAACATGAGTAACACTGATTGCAGCCTGAGCGTTGGAATTACAAAGAAATTAGACTATGACATGAACACTTTTAGAATTCTTTGTAAGGAGTATAGACATGTATGTTCCTACTTGTCTCAAAATATTTTGACATTTTTCCCTATGAAAACTGAACTATCCCTTAGTAATTTCATTTATAAATAAGAAAAATGTCAAAAATTTCTCAAAGCTAAAGACACCTAATTTTGAACAACTTTTCCTTTTCATTTTCATCACTAACACCAAAGCAACATGTGTCTGGCTTAGTATAGTGCATTGATTTGGTTGAAATCATGTACCATATTGGATATTGTGAGAAATCCTGGTCAGCATCCTTTGAGTCTTTTGTGGGATATCATCTATCAGAAACCCACAAAATAACAGAATGGTTTTGGCTACAGTTTACTCTTTAATTTTATTCTCACGCTCCAAATGCAAGAAAATAGGAGGACTAATCCATTTTGTTAGTTCACTTTTAACAATCCAGAGACTTCTAGAAGATCTGGAACACTATAGCTCCCCTTCAAACTTCTCAAGAGACTTGCCAAGGCTACTTGATAGGATTTTGTATAGACCAGTCTGCCTTGTCCCTGTAATTAGTAAAGTGGGACACTGACACAATAGACCCATTAATATGCTCGTACTTATCCCACTGCACTGAAAGCCACAAGAAGCTTGGAGGACAATACCAGAACACATCCGCTGTGCCATTGGAAATCTTTTTAGCTCAATTAGATTATGAAAAAGCAGTACAAACCCTCAAGACCTTTCACCCATTAAACTCTAGTTTAAAAAATCTCTTCGGTATTGTTCATGCACCATAACATGAGAAGAAATTGATGACTTCACTGCATACCTGAAGAAAATGGAGGTTGTACACTAACCTGCTAAAGAGAAAACCAATAAAAAACATAGTTTCTATTTGAGATACAAACAAGAGTGGGTGTCAGACAGTGATAAATTGATTGACCATGATCAGTAAAGCAAAGTATAATTTGTTTTTTGCCTGTCAACCATCCCTTTATTTAAGGAATAAGTATGTCCTGTTCTTTTGTAACTGTGCTTATCCATAGAGGCCCAGGAGAAGGTACCTGACTCATAACTGGACAATTTGAGCACCTTGCTCTCCACCCTGACCACAACGAATGCTTCACAAGTGGTTATGTGATCCGCTTTATACCTTGCTGTCCTCTCCAGGACATTTATGAAAGCTACAGGAGTGAAAGACTTTTTGGAGCTGTGTGTAACAATCTTTCCCTCTCTGTGGAAAGAACATGTGCCTGAGAATGAAAACAGTAAAGAGAAAAACAAAGCTGAGAGACGAAGGGGGGGAGAGAGAATTGGAGAGGGAGGGAGAGAGAGAGAGAGAGAAAGAGAGAAACAGACAGAAAGAGAGATTGATTATTATTAATAATTTGTGAAGCTGGACCCAGCTATTGTGGATCTTAAATCTTTTTTTTAGATTTTTATTGCCAAGACTTTTTTTTTTGTTAAGCTAGTTTGAATTGAAATTCTCTCACTTAGAATTTTGCGTGTATATTGTCAAATTCACAAATTAAAATTACAGTGTGAATTCCAGAAAGTAGCTTGTAGGTAGAAGAGGTTTTTAGAATACCCAAGTATTATCATATAGCAAGCCAAACAAGAGTCTGGTTTGGCTGTGGCCTGGCTAAGTCACATATGAAATCTGTGTCTCCCACCTAGCTCTTTAAGTGATCTCATCACGTTATTCCATGTCAGGGCTGCTGCAGTCTCTGACCTCATTGGCCCCTGCTCTAAGATGACTGATAGAACACTCTTTACAGTGATTTGAACTCAGAGCCCAGAACATTGGTAACATTAACCGGGGGAATACTCAATAGAAGTGAGCAGTGCTATGTCTTTGGCTGGACAATGGAATTACGTTTGCTAGAAATAATGAGAATTGAAGTTACTGTTATAAAAAAAAAATCACTGACCATGAGTTTAGTGCTCTTGATTAATATGCTGCACTAAAATTTTGCAATATCTCCTTATCTAGGGCAGTAAATTGTTGTATGTTTATCCCGAGGACTATAGACTAGGGCAAGTAGCTCTTCTGCAGAGCTTTGTTTAGGGGCCTAAAGATTAGGGGCACATCACTTCTCTACTCCCAACCACTTAACTATAGCGGTACTGGGTGTAAGGGCTTCTGCACAAGTAGCATGAGATAAACGGGAATCTTGAATTGTGAATACAAAACAAAGCCTACAGAAAAACAAAACTATCTACTTAGTTGAAAAAAAAAAAAGATGACTTGGAGTGTTTATGTGTCAAAGCTTTTAACTTAAAAGCCACAGGACAAAAAGGAAAGGGACACTGCAGACCAGAGGTTAAAATCCTTTCCAGATCAGTTTCCCTTTGTATCTAGCCCCTTGATATACATTAGTCCAGTGGTTTTTCTACTTAATAAGCATGTTGTGTGGCTCATCTGGAAACTGGAGTCTTGTACACATTGGCTTTTTAACAGCTCCGTGAGGGAATTGATCACAGATACTCTCTGGTTTTAACCTCAGAGCATGGGGTGGGCTTAGTTAAGTGCACTCACTGTCAATATTTCTCCTCCATACATAATGGACAGCACATGCTCCAAGTGCTAACTGGGTAATTCAGAGTTCAATACTTAGGAGAGTGAGAGAAGGAAAATCTCACGTTATGCTTTATAACTGTTGCTGTTTAACACTTAGATCAAAAGCTTTATAGCAATCACACCTTTGGTGCATTTTACTTTTGCACGAGTTGCTAGGAGTGCTTTATCTTTACTATAACTTATTCCCCATGGAAAAAATAGTAGATGTCATTGGCAAATGCATTAGGAAGCATCATACTCTACACGATTATTGTGCTGCTAGTGGTGGTGGGGAGAGAGGGTGCCCATTGGTCTGTGGCATTCTTAGTCACAAACTGCTACAGTGGCTAGGCATTCAGATTTGGCATCCACAAATCAGTTTGTCACTGTTTCTCTTCTTTTAACCATAATATGTATACACATATATTCTCTGTATACATAGCAGAAAGGACAGATTATTTAGCAAGTAAGTTATAGCTGTACTTTATTCAACACTGTGTCAGTACTTTGGGGTTCACTCAGGAGACTGCAAATCTAGCAGTCCTTTATCTGAAGTTAGTTTCATGCTTTGGGGCCTCATCTAATTGGCTCCCAGAGTCAAAGCTTTATCTAACTCATTTGGTGAAGAGGCAGCAGTGGGGTGGGTAGGGATCTCTCAAAGACAAGGCGGTGGTCGCAATGGCAGGCTTAATGTGGCCCCATTTGCATTCCAGCGGACTCTTCACTCTAGGGCAGCTCTCAGGAAACAGGAAGCCAGGGATTCAGGTATCAGCAAAGGGTGTCGCAGCACAAATTTAAGTCCAGAGGTGTGATGAGAACCACTCTTTTGCTTCGACTATATTCCAGTTTGACCTCTTCAGGATTTCAGAGCTCTTTATTGAGTGAGCAATGCTCGAGGGTGAGTTTGAAAGCTTGCATTTAAAACAACAATTGCAATGTCCCGCAGATCTGGGTGCTTTGCCAACTCTGTGAATCGGAATTATTTGGACATATTTCAGACAATCTACTAGTTCGGTTTCACAGAGGCCTTTGTCACAGTAAGCCAGGTATAAATTATAAATGTACTTTCTAGAGCAACTGTGAAGAAAGTGAGAGTTTATTTCTTGATCTCCATCTTCTCCTTTGGAAGAAAGGCAGGTAGAAGAAAGAGTCAGGATGTGGGATCAGGAGCCATAATCATTGCATTCAGTCCTTGTGAACTTAATCACTGGTGTAACGACCCAGTTATGTAATTTTCTGAGTCTTAATTTTCCTTTCAAATGAAAAATAAGTCTACATTTGATCAAGTAAATCTTCTGTTTACCTTATTTTGTTATGGCCCATAAGGTAGGCACTATCATTTTTCCTTCTACACAGGTGAGGACACTGGGACACAGAAGTCACATGGTTCTGCCTAAGTTCACACACATACAAAGTGGTGAAACAGGGAAAATGTGTCTCTAGAGACAGTTTTGCTCATTTAGCTGATTACTGCACTCTACTCTTAATATTACTAATTTCTTTCTGAAGGTGGTCATAAGCATAAAATTAAAGGTATACATGAGAACATTTTATAGATTGGAAGGCAATGCATAGGTATGGCCAACATACTATTTTTAGTCAAATCTAGAAGTCTCACTCCTCCTACTCACTGATCTCCTGCTGTTTCCCAGCAGGCTAGAGCTCCTATTGTAGTGACTCATTCCAGATGTTTCTGCCTCCCCTTAACTCTTCCCTGTTCCAGTCTCTCAGAGTTCTGCTCCTGTCTGAAGTCTAGCTAAGTATTTTCTATGCTCAGTATACTGCCAGTCCCTGATATATTAGGTATACTTATTTTTTAGGTTAGTATTCATATTTTAATAGATTGTACCTCATAGTGCCCCTCCCCCAATGCAATAAAAGTGGGTCTTTCTTATATAACATGATAAGCCCAAGTATGGTGGAAAATACTTTAAGTTTGTGGGATTCTTCCATAAACTTACAATAAAGAAGAAAGCCAGGACTTCCCAGGATATGGCCTACAGACCACTTATATCTGATTCAAAGGGCCAGTATAATCAAAATTCAGACTCCCATGCCCCATTTAGAGATTCTGATTCATTATTTTTTTTTACATGTATTTAATTTTGAGAGACAGACAGAGACAGAGCATGAACAGGGGAGGGGCAGAGAGAAAAAGAGACACAGAATCTGAAGCAAGCTCCAGGCTCTGAGCTAGCAGTTAGCACAGAACCCCGACACAGGGCTCGAACCCACGAAACGAAATCATGACCTGAGCCGAAGTCAGATTCTCAACAGACTAAGCCACGCAGGTGCCCCAATTCTGATTCATTTAAACACTTAACATTAAACATTCATTTAAGCATTAAAAAAAATGCATACTACCGTTTGATGCCCTATTGCTCTACAGTTAATTATAGATCCTATTCTGTAATGTTTTACAGATAATTTTATACACTCATAGGTACTTCCCTTGAGTATCTGGGACAGTTTACTCAGAAGAGTGTTGACTATCAAGGATCAGCATAACGTCAACTTGAAAAAGTCTGTGTGTAGGTTGCATGAAGGAGTAGACGAGTTACAGAGCATATCGAGTGATTTATTCATTAAAAGGGGTATCTTTGGGGAGCCTGGGTGGTTCAGTCAGTTGAGAGTCTGATTCTTGACTTCAGTTCCAGTTATGATCCCAGGGTTGTTGGATGGAGCCACATGTTGGGCTCTGGACTGAGCAATGGAGCCTGCTTAAGATTTTCTCCCCTGCCCCCCTGCCCTTCTCCCTGCCCTCTCTCTCCCTCTTTTTTAAACGTAAATAAATACATAAAAGGTATCCTTTCCTCATCAAAGGTAAAGCAACATTTTTTGCCCTTTTATATAGAATGCCTTTCCTGGAATTGACCAGAAATGCAAACAAACCCAGGTGTTCTACATCACTTTATTATTATTATTATTATTACTATTATTATTATTTGGATGGCTAGTTTATTCATTTACAACTTTGTTTCAAATGACTTTCATTTTCCATGAAGCAAATGAGTAAATATGCAGAGATACTTATTTTAAAAAGTGACTTTTCCAGTGCCCCTCCTGTGTTTCATATACGAGACACGAGATGAAACAAACCATTCTCTGGGGCTGACAATATTCCGAACAGCCAATAAGCGGGAGAAAAGGGGCCGATGAAGCAGGGTCTCTCTGACGTGGTCTTGTAACTGTAACATAGGAACTCTTCCAGTGACTGAAAGGACAGAAGAAGAAGGAGAAGGAGAAGGAGAAGGAGAAGGAGAAGGAGAAGGAGAAGGAGAAGGAGAAGGAGAAGGAGAAGGAGAAGAAGAAGAAGAAGAAGAAGAAGAAGAAGAAGAAGAAGAAAAAAATCAACTGCCCTAGGAACATTGAGGCCTACCAAACCATGTACTCTTAGTAGCTAAAAAAAATCTGAAGTCTCTCACTTCGAAGGGTTGAAAAATTTTTAAATGCAAATGCCAAAAAGTTGGGACCCAGAGTTGAAAGAGAAGAGTACGGTTTTTGTTTTCATTTTCAAAGGAGAATAATTTCTTCTGGAATCCCCATGCTTACATTATTTTAAGTGGAGATAGTTTTCATTTAAGGATCTCTGAAACCAAGACAAAATAATAAGGTTGACTGTGACACCCGAAAGCACTCTCATTCCTGAGGGTCTGCCGGGCATCTTATTCCATGCCCATTCTCTCCCAGCTCTCAAAATTGGCCCCAGGGTGCAGTATCTGACACAGAAAGCTTCAGTCTCAGAATATTTCTCTCAACCCAATTTTCCTTAAAATTGGTCTGGCCATTAAGCTAGAAGACAGAAAATATAACCTTAGTGAGGGAGATACATTCACAGCGACATCTGCCACTCAAAGCAAATATATTTCCATGGGCAAGTGTATCATCCATAAAGTACTGAAATGCTCATGTCCCTAGAAGAACATCTGAAACATCACATTCTGGCAACTGTTAGGAGATGAGTTCATGGAATTTGCTATAGATTTCTTTGTTTGAACAAATTGGGAGCTGCTCCTCTGAGACCCCACTCATAGCATTTTAAAGTTTTCACTGAGTTACAGAAACAAAGGGAATGATCTTGTGGTTCAGAGGCTACACTATTAAATCATTCATTCATAGAGACATACTACAAAAAACCCTTAAAAACCCATAAAATGTAAATAGCATAAAATATTTCACACCTTTTAGAAATATGCGCATACACTTGATTCTCTGCTAATGGGAAACTTAGACAGCTTTAAGGTTTTAGCAGTTCCTCTTCATTCTTGGTAGGTGTTTATACACACAGGAGAGACTATTCTCTATCATAGCCGGTTGTGTTCAGTCAGGAAATCTTCAGGAACACATTGAAAATGGAAGTCAATTATTAAAATGAAATTGTTTTTCAAATATCTCACTGAAGGAACTTAGGAATGGTTCTAGAAGAACATTTCCCATAATCTGACAGAGCCCCTTGTCTAGCCCAAGTTTAGCAGCTTATTGTGTTATTAGGATGTTTGATGTTTACTTTTTCCTCATTTGAGCGATAGAGGCACTTTAAGATTTTGTGATTTTAAGATAGGACATGATTTTTCACTGGGTAGTGAAGTGGTTTGTCTCCAGATTCTATACATATGGCTTCGGTAGAAACTAGAACCCTCTGTTACTATCTATAGGAATTTGGTGTCTTTCTATTAGCTACCACTTAGTGCTAGGGATACAGTGGTAATGGGTAGAATGCCAGGGCTCATATTTTAATAAGGCATCAGAGAGAATGTTTCTTAGACAAGGAGTTTAAGGGTATCTAATAGGTGCCAAGCACAGTTATGGATGTGGGGGTACAATTGTAACCCAAAGCAGCAAAGCCCCTCCTCTAGTGGGGCTTACATTCTAGTTGAAGTAGAAAGAAAATAAGCAGGCAAACTAGTAAATGTATAGTATACCACTGGGTGATAGGGAGGAAAACCAAACTGGGCATAAAAAGTGATGAAAGAGAACAGGTAGGGTTATTACTATATTTTGTCAAACGAAAGCCATGAGTCATTGCTAATATGCACCCATATTTGTCTGCCAATAAAAATGAAAGTTTCCAGTTATAATTGTTAGCTGCCATCATTTGTAAGATGCATCCAATTCTCAAAGATGTTCAACTTAAAAAGAGAAAAGATTATCTTAAATCAAATAACTAATATGTGTAGTGGTTTTTAGGAAAGATTCTCCTGATAAGGTAATATTTAATCAGAGACCCCAGGGAATAGAGGTGATTGATGTATGACGATTAGAGGGAGAACATTTAAACCTAGAGTCCAGTAGGTGCACAGTCCCTGAAGTGGGGACATGCTGTGAATACTCATGTTTGAGGTATTACAGCAGGCTGGTCTCTGGCTGAGGGGAAATAGGCAAGGACTGGAATCCATAGGGCCTTCTTGGCCATAGTAAGAAATTTTGATCTTACTCTGAGTAAGAAAGGAAGCAAGAAGAGGTTTTGAGCAGATGAGGACACAATCTGCCTTAGGATGCTAAAGCATTATGCTGGCTGCTCCCCACCCACCCTGTGGAGAACAGGCAGTAGGGAAGAAATGGTGAAAGCAGAGCAACATGGTGGGAAGCTGTTGAAATCATCCATACATAAGATGATGACCACTTTGACTAATGGGTGGGGTGTTGCCATGAAGTTATAAGTGATCAGATCCTCAGTCTATTTCAGAGTTACAGTCTTTGAGATCAGGAGGCTGTATATAATCCAATTTTTTAAAGGCTATTGTATCATCTAGGGATGACAGTTGTGTTGTTATATAGTTGAATTGATATCTAAGGGTATTTCTTCGAAAGATAAAAGTGGTGGAAGTCCGTGAAGTGGTAGAATTTAGAAACTAGGAGATGTTGATGTCCATGACATCTAGTGGAGAAGTTCTGAGGGATTCCCCATCTGGGCATAGATCCTAACTTAAAACTATGGGTTCAGAAGCAGAATTTCTCTGGAGGGGTACAATAGCCTGTGTGCCTAAGCAATGAATGCATGGCAGAAAAATAGAACCAGTTGCGTTTGGGTGAGAAAGAGTCCTGAGATTCTATGAACTGGTGTTTTTATCCAGTCCAGTCGGCCATCCCAGTTCATACCGGTTCATGAACTCTGTCAGGCAAATCAATCTTTTTCTCTATTTTTATGTTTGCTTTAAAGAGTAAGCTGCTGGGGCGCCTGGGTGGCTCAGTCAGGTAAGCATCCAACTTTGGCTCAGGTCATGATCTCATGGTTCATGGGTTCAAGCCCCACTTTGGGCTCTGTGCTGACAGCTCAGAGCCTGAAGCCTGCTTCAGATTCTATTTCTCCCTCTCTCTCTGTCCCTCCCCCACTCACATCTGTGTCTCTATCTCAGAAATGAAAAATAAAACTACAATATTTGAAAGAAAGAGTAAGCTGCTTAGTAAAATCCAACTTTTTATTACTGAAAAGTAAAAGGTAATGGCAGATGAGTGAAACAAACTTAACACTGCACTGGGTCCACAAACCTTTTCCTGAGTGTCAAAACAAAAACCTCTTATGTACCTAGGCATAGGAAATTCACTTCTGAGTTCTCAGCGCCATCCTATGAGACTTATAATAATACCTTCCTCATGTGATTGCTGTGAGGATTAACGGGGATCACATAGGTTTGGCATCCAGCACAATTAGAGGAACATAGTAAGTTCTCAGTAATTAGCAATCATCGTTATTTGTACCATTAAAGCACATGAATATAAGAAACAGCATAATGCCCAGGGACAACGTGGTGACAACAGTTATCCTCCCAGTTAGAAGATGTTCTTAAAGACAGACAGATCTGAGTTTAAAGGGGAAGACACAAAGATGATTTTGAATTGTGGCTATTCTCCTGCCTGGGTTTTCTTAACCTCTCACAACACTGTGATTTACATGGCAACCTTGGTTCTCCTTAATCCAGTGTCTTCCTGAGTTCTTTGTCTGATTGGAATCTCAGTGTTAGCTGGTGAGAGTCGCTGAGTTAGTTATTTATGGAAGCATGCGGAAAACCTAGAGAAATAATAGAAGATGTGCTATTGTGGGGCCCTTGGAGGGCCTCTTTAGTGGTCACATGGGGATCATCCTTTGTCGTAATTGTGCACCATTGGTGGACATCTCAGAGAAGCCCTGCTTAATTGAGCTGTGTTGAATTTGTTGAATTAAACTCCTTGAATTCAGTTTGGTGTCTCTCCTGTTCTGTCTTTGACTCTTGCTTTCTTCCTTCTGTTGCCTGCCTGAAGCATCATCTGGTTCCTCTCCTGCCTCTCTCCTTTTCATTTTCCATCTGTTTGTCTCTCACTTTTCCCAATATCAGTTTGTCTCTACACATTTCTATGGCACCTTTCACCAAAGATCTGCAGAGTTTGGCATAGTTGTTACTTAGTAGGTTTTGAAGAGCATTCATCATTATGTTCATCAAGGGACAAATTAACTCCCTGCTGCCCTTCACCAACCTGTAGCACAGGGGCCATGCTGTTCCTGGTTGGTTCCAGGCAGCAGGAAGCTAATTGTTCCCTTAGTCCTTGTGGTGGTAAACTCCCCATGATGTTCACAGGTTCACACCCCGCTCTTGAAAGAACCTATTTTTACTACCTTCTTGGCTGATTACCACCCTGCCTGTAATCCACTCTTATGGCAGGAAAGGTACTGTCAAGGCAGCTCCAGGCAAAGTGGGATAATACAGTGTTTTTGACACCTTTCAGTGTGAGCTCTGGCTCCCTTAAGTAACAGAGACAGCCTGCATCATTATTTTTAAGGAGAAAGATGTCACTGTGTGTGAGTTTGTGTTCACTAATGTGCAGATTTGGGAGGCCGTCATTTTCTATTTTCCTTGGATGCATTGTCAAGAAATGGATAGAGCAGAGTGGGCCCTGCCTCACATTTATGGCTACAGGGCCCTGAGAAATGTTGGCATTCCACAAAGGCTACAATTTACAAACAGTGTGTTCATACCCACCCGCGCATTTGTTAGTCTATAGTTACACCTGTATGCATTGTGAATACATATTAGAAATATTCACGAGAACTGCTAAGTGCAGGCTAGGCCACACATCTTTCAAAAAAAGATCTCTGCAATACTTGTGGGGACAAAATCTGTATGCTCTTGATATTATGGAAGCAAATATGCACACTAAAAATATTATCTTGTCCATAAAGCCCAATAATTGATTGGCACCTGCTTCTTCTGCCTGCACAACGTACATCCTAAGATACTGCCAACAATGAGGAAGACAGATTTGCCTACCAGTACCCAATATACTGTAGATGTATGATACATATTAAGCCACTACTGCAGTAATTGAAATATAAAGGAAAATGTGGTAGAATTGATTTACTGCCACTATTTATGAGTATGTGGATTCTTTTAGATGAATCACCACACACACACACACACAGGCACCATCCCTTTCCTTTTCTACCTAACTCTCCTCCTCTATTTCTTAATCCCCTCCCTCCTCCTTCTAACCCACCTTCACCTCCTTGTCTAACAGCCACCTTTTCCCTTGGTCCTCTTCTGTTTCTTCTACATTAAGGTATTTCAGATAGCAAATTTGGGATTGTCATAATAACTTCCAGTCAGTCCCTTGCTTCAAGTCTTCCTCCGTCTCTCTTAAATTCATCTCTACCTCTAATCTCACAGCCTCTACCTTACAGCTTTCTTCTCTTTGAGTTGTTGACCTCAGTCTCTCCTATATGCCATTCATCTGTCATAGGCTTCTGGATAATCTTTTCTTTTCCTCCCTGCCCCACCCCACAAATATGGTTCCTGAAAGTCTGAGTTACATTTTTGCTCCAAGTCCAGAACTTAAGACCCTCTGTCACCTGCGCATCCCTTTTGTCCCCAGTGGCATCATTTGTTACCTTTGTTTCAGTCCGTGTGTTCTCCAGCCAAGTCCAGCTGCCCTGCCCCCTCTCACACTATGGATGCGGTTCCTTCATGGTGTCTTGGGGATACTTGCACAGATTGTCCTGCCAGCACCCTGCCAAGGCAGGGGCATCATTCCCTTATGAGCAGCTCGAAGCTCTCAACTTCCTGGAAGAGTTTCTGTAGATTGTCATGTATCTTTGTGTATGTTTTTCTACTTTGCATCATTGTACGTCAGACATTAACATTGCTGGCAGCCAGCTTTCATGTGTTGTACTATTACCTAGCAGCCTTTCTCATGGAATTCTAAAAGTGCATTTTCTTTTCTTCCTGTGAAATTGCAAATAATGCTTATCACTGACCTTGTTTACAAAATGTTTTGCATTTTCCTAGGCCTGGTGTAGAATTATGTACCAAAAAGAACCACATTAATGTTTCTTAACTAATTCTTCTCTTCCTTAATGATATACTTACTCCTTGTGCTGCTGTTTCTTTTCATGGAGGTATAAAAAAAGATCTCCCTTGCTGGATTACAAACCCCCTGAAATTGCACATTTAAAAGTCTTTTATAGCACTCTACACTCAGTGGGCAATCAAAATTGTCTTGACATACAATAAGATAATGAAAATAATTGTTTCTTCTATTATTTCTGAAAAGGTTTATCTTTTTTTTCTTTTTGTTACTGTTTCTGTAATTCATATTGCTGTTCTTTCCAAGTGTTTTGGCTATTGATACTGTCTTTAAAAGACAATTGTTAGCTCCTTGATGGCAAAACTGACTTTTGCACCTATGTCTTTATAGTCCATGACACTGAAAAAGTTGAGCTAAAGAAGTTGTAGGTACTAAGTAATAATTTGCTGATATTCTTATTCTATTCAATAAAGAGCCTAACATAGTCAATAGGAACATGGACTTTGGAGCCAAATTGATTGAGTCTGAATCTGAACTCCACGCCTCAAAGCTGTGTGACTTGGCCAAGTTACTAAACTTCTCTGTGCCTTAGTTCACACATTTGTAAATGGAAATTATAATACACCCTGTTTTACAAGGATGTATTGAAGATTATATTAAGCTAATGCATGTAAAACACTTATTGGAAAAAAGCCTAGTGTGCAATAATTGTAAACATTATTCGCTATATCTTGCCTTCAAGCATGATCCAGTAGATAGTTTCAACATAACTTTAATCTTCAATGACTAGGATAATCAGACTCTACTGTGGGCATTTTTTTTTATAAATAAATATTGTGATGAACTAATAGTAGTTAACAGAGTCTCATGATCCTTTTTGTATACAATGACTTTAATGATTGATCTTATTAATATAAGCAGATTCAGAAATGCTACTCTATAAAATAACAAAATGTGAAGAGTAAGGTCATATATGATATTCAGAGAACATACAGAACATATACCTGCAAAGTGAAAGTGAAAGTCATGTACAGTTTCAGTGCATCATCAGAGCTTTTGATGAGAAGGATATATATACACAGACGTTGTTGTTTTCGGGATTGTGGCTTTGGAGAGAGGTGCTTTTGGAGAGTTTTCCTTAGCAAATTATAATTTGAATTTGCCTCCAGATAGCTGGGTCACTCATGATATGTCTACCCTCAGCCCAGCTTCCTTCCTCCTCTTATAACTATGTCAGGCCTCTGCACACTGGGCAAACTCTTATTAATATTTCAAAACTCAAATCATGCATCATTTTCTGATTCTTTATCCCTCCACTGTCATGAAATTGACCAGTTCTCAAAGCTTCTTTCATAACTTACTCATGTTCCTATTATTATATTTATTACCTGTATTCTAATGGATTTGTTTACACGTATGTCTCTTTTTGGCTCAGTTACTTTATGGACTGGACTTTAGAAAGTCCTCTATCCTGAGTTCCCAGCCTTGATTCTAGCCTACTTTATCTGTCCAATGTTTTTGTTTGTTTATTAGTTTTATCTATTTTTCAAATCCTATATAAAAATGCTGTGGACTTGCTGAATGGGGATTCAAAATTAGATACAAGAGCATAAATCCAGTATCGATAAGAAAAAAACTCTAACTGTAAGTTAGAAATGAAAAAAGAAAAGAAAACACGTAAAGCAAAGATCCTTCAAGAAGAACGTCTCCTGGAAGAGACATGTAAAGCTGTCTAGTAACGGTCTCTTCTCAGAGTTGGAATGGCACAAAGCAGAATAATCTTCAGCTATGTGTACTCACAGAAAACTAGAGACTTAAATACAAGTGTCACAGATGGTTAAATTGGAAGGTGTCGGGGGCAGAGGGCATTAGAGGAATGAGCTTTAGGGTCAGATGGATTTGGTTTCTAAGTCCAGGTCAGCAACTTGTCATGTGAGTTTAGGAAATTAATGTATCTTTTCTTATCACAGTTTTCTTATGTGGAAAATGAAGCAGAAAAGGAAACCTACCTCTGAGGACTGCTGTGAGACTTAAATATCCCAAGCTCAGATGCATGACTTAAGTCACTGCTGAGTAGATGTCAAGTATTATCATCATCAGTATAGATAAGATCCAAGTTTATTAGTGGAAGAAATGTGACATGACCATTAGCTTTGTTTAATTTAGCAGAATTCTTGAGGAAGACATTCATCGAACTTTGTTTACAAAGATTCACATACAAGTGCTGTTAGAAATGTTAGTCCAAAACTCTGGATTGTGAGTGACTTGTTCTGCGAATGTTCCGCAAGATGAGCAAACATTTAAAATAAATTTAAACTTGCTAAATGAGCTATCTCTTTCAATACAAGTAGAACATGCTGCCCAACATCACATGATTACAACTAAGCCAATGATTCTTGAAATATGCTTTAATATTCAAGTGGTTTGGGATACAAGCACATTTCTGGAACAAATTATGCTTGCAAACCGAGGTTTTACATTTGATATTCATATACTTAAACATTTGGTATTCATATACTTATATCTTCATTTTCTGGCCAATTTTTTGATTATATACTATGTGTGTGTGTGTGTGTGTGTGTGTGTGTGTGTGTTTGAGAGGGAGGAGAGAGAGTGTGAGTGGGGGAGGGAGGCATGAAGGGAGAGAGAGAGAGAGACAGAGACAGAGTCTTAAGTAGGATTCATGTTGCACACAGGACTAGATATCACAACCATGAGGTCTGACTTGAGCCTATTCATGATCTGGATGCTAAACTGAGCTACTGAGGCATGCCAAGTATTTTTTTTAAGTAGTGTTTTTAGTACAGAAAAATTTAATCAGATACCATAACTTAATGGTATATAGTACCTGATGTACAGTCTTTTCAGTGAAATTAAATAAAAGACATAGATGTTTTCTGTTTTAAGTTTTAAATGATTAAGTATTTGATAATATTCTATGTTCATAGCCCATCAGTATGATGAAGGAAAAGGTTAAATTCAAGCAGCATCATTTTTTTCATTGCCAGTGTATAAAAAAAGTAAACTAACTTCCATGTGAACACAGACACATGAAACTTGACCTGGTTCCATATGCAATTAAACGTTTGTACTATCTATCATGATTCTGACCCCTTTGAATGCTTCTATTTATGTTAATGAGAATCCTGACTCATGACTATAGCTTTAATAAACACTAGACTTAAGATTTGTTTGTTTCTTCCCTTATCCTCCTCTGGCCCATAGAAAGTAAAGAAATAAGAATGGTGTTGTTGAAGTGTCCAAGAGTTTCAACATATTAGTAAAATAGAATTTGCATTTCTACTTTTAATAACAAGCTTATTTTTATGGGACTCAAATTTAGTTTGTAACATAGTTTCATTAGCAGTCTTATCAATAAGTTCATGGGACTGGCAACTTATCAAAAATAGAATAAAATATTTAGTCTTCCATCATGATCAATGTCCACTAGACCAAGAAGGTATTGTGGAGACCTGACTGAAACAGTTTATATCTATTATGGAAATCTTCCTCCACATAGAGTGAGAACAAAATCTCACACATTCCCCGCTTTAGCATGACTGCATATTATTTTTGCATCTGATTATTGCATGTGTGTTTCTTTAACACCCCCTCTATGATTGGTTTCACTTCTATTTTCAGAAAAATCAAAATATAGCAAACTTAATAACTTTCCCAAAGTCACAAGAGAGCCAAGGTAGAGAAAAATTCAATGGAAAAGGGTCAGAATGTAAACTGACACATTGTAAGTTTTCTAGTAATTAGTTGAGAGGTAATCTTTAAAAGATAAAAGAAATTTGTGCCCACACCTATAAGGATTAGGAGATATTTGGAACCTCGAAACCTCCTTAATAATGTACTTCTTTGTGGACACACTTATTTGCACATTATAGTTCCTTCTTCATCCTCCCCCACCCTTCCTTTATTACAAAGGGGCTCCAAAGAATCCGAATAGAAACAGGGCCTGTGCCCGTCACACCATTCTGCTTATGCACACACTGCATCCTTAGTTTGACTGCTAAATCAATTAATCATTACCAGGCTCCTCCTGGCACTGACACAAAGGGTTTTTCAGTTGGCAGAAGACAAAAAATTATAATTGTTTTCATAGATTGAAACTTCATTTGCATTTACTCCTCCCTCCCTCATTTGTGAATAGAATAAGCTCAGATTTCCAACTACCTAAACTTTCCAACAGGCATAAAAAATAATAAAACTTTCTTAAGATGTTATAACACGGTAATGTCCTTTCTTTCTATATAATTAGTGTTTCTGTTGAAATAATCCAAAGCAGTTTAATGATTTTAAAAATAAATACTATTTCTCCTCCATCGTTTTCTACATAACCTTCATTATATATGATAATCACTATAGGATTCTGAAATAGAGCTAGCTCTTATGTTTCCTATTATGGTTTTCTTAAGATTGGTGCCCCCTCACTTTAAATCTCACCAGAGACAATTTTCCTTTTTTAAGAGCAAAAAATAAATGTTCCCAGGAGAAGTTATGAAAGACATCTGTTAAGTTTCCAACTTTCTCCAATATCCATGGGGGTCTTGAAGCCATAAATCATTTGTCCTGGATATCTTGGAGCTGGATGTCATCTGCCAGAGATGTCCCAAACTGAAGGTCACAGCGTGCACAGGGAGGTTCTGGAAGCACAGGATTTGGGTGGACCATTGGGTTTAGCATGAACTGCACTCTCAGACCCAGCAAGAAGTAAGGGTAACATTAATAACTCCTCCTAAATTTGTCATGTGTGTTTCTATATCCTCGTTGAACCAAAATAGATATCAGAGTTCTTATAATATACTGGTTCATTTTGAGATTGTTTTCATATAGCCCTTACTTCTGAGTGGCAGAGATTTCAGGAATGAAGAAAAAACTGGGACACTCTTCACTTCATTTTGTCACCATGCCAAATCCGCACCAGGACGGAAGCCCTTCTGAGGTTCTCACTGTCCAGAATACCTACGTATGAGAGCTTTGTATCTCTCTCCTCAGCCCTGGAGCAAAGGTAGTCATATACCACACGCAATTTTCAATTGAAAATTTTCAATTTTCGTAGCAGAATGTGATACCTATTTAGTTTATAATGCCTAACAGAATGGGAAAGAAAAGTAGGTAAAAAGGCAATAAAAGTTCATTTAGAAGGTTAACTTGACAGGCACTGAAAGCTGCTGCTCAGTTGGATACACCATTTAGTGTTAGCATCTACAGTTATAAAATCATGTTTCAAGTGAAAAAGGTATCAGGCAGTGCAAATATTACATAAATCTCAAAGGACAACAATCAGAAAATCAGATAAGTTTACTCACTGAAGAATACATATTTTACTTTCTCAGTTTTAATTCAGCACAGAAGAAAAATTGGTATTTTATCATTGCATTCATAAAGTTAAGTAACACTTGGATTATGAAACTTAATTCAAGGTATTCAAGTGATCACAACCTCTATAGCAGTGGTAGGGATCCATTGATTCTGCTGTAGAAATGTTTAATGTATCAATTTAAATCAGTTCTGTCCTTTATGGCAGGGAAAATAGAATAGTTTCCCAAGGTGCTGCTAAAGAGAAATGTGCATCTTTCCACCCCCTGTCAGGTATAGCGATGAGGCTGAGATTGTGCCTGCTCTGTCTTTAATTGAACCAGGACACTGGCTAAAGTTGTACTCCCCACTGTGAGGCTTTCCGAGACTTCTCTTTAAATTCATCTTCTCTTCCATTGAAACCCACCTACTACTGCTCTTTCTCTTGTCTTATCAAGGAATGAATGTAGGCAAATACACAAGAAGTGCTCATGATAGAGCTGAGAAGGTGGTGAATGCTTCTCTAGGAACTTTTACATTTAAAAAATACAAACTAAAAAAAATAAAAGGTACTTGCTCCTCCTTGTTACCCACAGCTTTTTCCTTAGCTTCAGAGCTAAAGTGGATTTGAGCATAAGGCTTCTCTACATCACTAAAGCCCATTGACAATGTTGTAAAGAAAGAATGGTCCCAGATATTTTTTGGCCATTATGAAAATATTCTACCTCCCAGGAATGTCATAGTATTTCCTGAAGAATCTCCAATAGATTTAAAAGGAAAAATAAATACATCACCAAAGAACTTCTGGGGGACATTGACATTATTTTAAAAAGATCTATAGAGAAATATTATGTGACTTGTTTTAGTATTTCAGGGTTTTGAAGTCATTATTTGCCTTAGATCTAGAGAAATATGCATATACTTTACATATTGAGGATTTAAAGAGAAAATCATCTTTTACTACAAAAAATTTAATCTGGGTGGTTTGCACTGCATCCTGCCTCCTGGTTTTTTTTGTGCTTATGCATTTCAAACATAAATAGGAGAGAAATGCTTTTAACAAGTAATTTTTATGCTATTTGATTATGAAACACATTTTCAGTGCTGTTACCTCTTGAATGACTTGTGATCAATTTTATTCTACTCTCTATTTCAAAATTATTACAATACTGCTCTTAATCATTATTGAAATTTGAGTTATTTTGACTTCTTTTTCAACCCAGTAATCTACTGACCCACTGCTGCCATTTTTCTGCCTCCTCCATCCTTTTCATTTCTACCTCTACAAAATAAGCTCTCACTATCAGAGACTTTAATTATTACAGTGGCCCCCAAACCCATCTCTTTCTCTTTTCTATGTGGTTTTCAATCTGCCCTGTTCTCCACAGTTAAATGGCATTTTAAAAAGACATTCTGATGATAATTCACCCTCTTTTGAAGCTTTTCAAGAGATCCTTTCTCTTAGTGAAATGCTTTACCCTGACAGTTAAGGCCAAAATTTATTGACCATATGCAGTTTTCCTAATCCTTCATCCTATTAATTTTCCATGTGAGTCCTTCTTTCTGCTCAGAGTGTTGTGTGAACTGTCTACTGAACATTCCAGCCTCACCCCCGCCCTTTTGGATTCTGCTCATAGTGTGGTCAGAGCCTAAATCCTCTGTCTTTTTGCTTGCTAACATTGAACGTAAGCCCTTCTTCCTCTTCCTAAAGCCTGCTCTACCAGATCTTCTCAGAGTAATTCCCTAACTCATGCATTAGCATTCACTCTGTCAGTTAATTTTCTCTCTGGTTATTGTGTAAATATTTGCCCTGTACACCATCAACTAAACTAAAAACTCCCCAGTATTTCCCTTTTCCTTGAATTCCCAAATCACCTTGCAAAATGTAAAGTGGTCATAGAATGAATGCATAGATAAAACATATTTTAGTCCCAATGAAATGTATTGATTGTGCAGATGTTAACCATTCAAAATAATGCATCAGTTTCAGGGGTAGTGATCTCGTCATTTGTAGTTTTAAGTTAGCAAAAAATAATAATGGTTCATATCTATGCATTTTTCTTGTTAAATGCATCATTTAATAAATTGTGACCCTATGCTTAAATGTTCCATTGTCATATCTCTGTAATCACTGTTTGTTATCATTTCTTTCCTTTGTACTATTTCTGGATCATTCTGATCACTTTGGGTTCCCCATTCATAACTTTTCTAGCCCTATTTTTCATTCCATTTTATAGCCTGCAAGTCCTAGACCCTTCCTTGGTCCTCAAACATATAACTTAACCTTTCTATGTAAAGATAAATATTTTCCTTGTCAGAAAAGACAACGGAATCCATGAAAACTGCTTGCTTACTAATGCCTATATTGGAAAAGTAAAAATCCAGTTATTTTAAACCTACCTGTACTGATATGAATAAAGACTAATATTCCAGTTTTTAAATGGAGCTTATGGTCAGAATGTACAATAGTATAGTTGCCAAGGAAAACAGTTTAATTGTTCCTCAAAAAGCGAAACATAGAATTATATATGACCTAATAATTCCACTCCTAGGTATATACCAAAAAGAATTGAAAACAAATATCCAAACAGAAACTTGGTTGTGGATGTTTATAGCAGCACTATTTTTAATGTCTAAAAGACAGAAACAACCCAAGTATTCATCCATGGATGAATGGCTAAACAAGATGTCATTTATTCATACAATATTACTCAGCTGACTGATACATGCTACAACATAGATTAACTTTGTAAACATGCTAAGTGAAAAAAAAAAGGCCAGTCACAAATTAATGCATATTGTGTGATTCCATTTATATGGAATATCCAAAATAGGTAATACTATAGAGACAGACAGACAGTTGCTTAGTGATTGCTTAATGCCTGAGCTAGGAAATTCTAAATAGAGGAGTGGGACCTAAAGGTAGAGGGTTTCTCTTTGGGATAATGAAAGTGTTCTAAAATTGTGGTGATGGGTGCACACAGCTATGTAGAAAGTAAAACCTCCTAAATTTTTCATTTTAAGTTAGTGGTTTGTATGGTATATATTGTATGCTATATACAAACATTTTAAAAGTGGAGCTCAGGATGAATTTTTTTGTTTTGACAAATAGCTATTTATGCTGAGGCATTTCCTCACAAATATTGGAGGAGTAAAAATACACAAGCAAGTTTCATGCTGCCTCCTGATATCATAATCCCTTTGGGAAGGAAGTGGAAGAATCCTTGCCTTAATTCACATTAAGTGTTACAGTTTCTTTCCAGTACATGCTAATGTTAAGGAAGCCAAGAGTCCTCAGAGAGTTATATCCCTTGATCACAAGCCTGAGGAAAGGCAGGAAGTCTGGAAGGTCCCAGGCAGATAGAGTAGCAGTAGCATGGACCAAGTGGGCATGTATTTACCTCCGATTGTATTGGAGAGAATCTATATAATTTCCATATTTTAAATAAGGTTAGCCTAGGACAGCACTTGAGTGTCAGACAACTTAGCAACTTGGAGGTTTTCCAGCTGTTCAGAGGTACAGGAGGCTCAGAACTCTGAAGATTATAGCATCCTAAGTAAAACAAAACAAAAGAATACACAAAAACAAAACAAACAAAAAAAACCACACTAGTGTTTTCAAAACACATAGTGTTAGTGCCTAAATTCAAGTTATTGCATCCAAAAAACATTTTTCTCCTCCATATGATATTCCACTAGCTAGCTTTATATCTAGGATTTCTATCATTTATTTCACAGAATGACCTATGATTAACAAAGAAAGTCACATTACACGTGGTATTTACTTAAGAGGAAGAAACCACAGAGTGGGCCAGTCCCAGGGACTACTGACCAGAGCATTGCACTATTGCCCAACCCCCCTTCTAGTTTCTGCCCCTGAATCGTCTCATGTCACCAGTGAGCAGGATTGGAATTTTTTTTTTGTAAGTCTTGGGATGTCTGCTCACTTGCCTGGAAATGGCGTAAAGTACCTCAATATTAAAAGGAATGTGGAATGTTTCTCCTGTGCTTCTCAAGTATAGCTCACATGTCCAGGGAAGATGCCATAATTGATATCTGGGGCTATAACTGGCTCATGATGCTTTTATCCCTTTGATTCTGTTCCCAAACATGAAACATAAAGAAATTCTAAATGTAAATACTACCTGTCATCAGTTATAAATCATTCCTTCCCACAGGAGACTTTTTTTCTGAAAACACAAATTCTCCATATTACAGCTTCTGTTTTAATTAAGAGAAATAGTTAAGGGTATTATTAAAAAGCTCTAGTTTCTAATTTACTTTGTTGATTTCCCACCATTGTTAAATGAGTAAGATTACTAATAAAAAGGCTACTGAAGCTTTCTGATAACTTTTATAGACTATCACCCACAAGTAACATGACTTGCTTTTTCCTTTCACCCCTCACTTCAAATTAGAGTAAAATATTAACACACTAAAGAAGATTTTTTGAGTAAGCATACAAAACGTTATCCATCTACCTTTTCCAATGTTAAAAACTAAATAATTTAATAGTGCAACCAAAATATGTCACATGAATGATATATTGCTAAGCGCACTAATAGGTCTGCATCTAATAAATGAAAAATTGGAGCAAACATATACACAGGGAAGTTGGTGCAAAGAACTACCCTGCTTATAAATTTAGTTTGTAGGTAAAATTTTTGAAAATCATATATACTTATGTATACATATGTAGTATACATTTTGAGGTCTCTCTCCCCTCTTTCAGTCCCATCTCTACGTTTCCACCACCCCTTCCACTCATGGTATACTTAATGTGATGTTGACGTTCCAGTGTAAATGTAAATGTTGTGCTGGCAAATGTTCTTGATTAGCCACAGTTGTTCAATCACACCCCTCCTGTTACTCCTCCACACTCCGTAATGGAATGTGTGTGTGTGTGTGTGTGTGTGTGTGTGTGTTTCTTGGCAGTCAGCAGATGACAGTGCAAAATTGCTGGTCTGACAAATGACTTTATATTTCTCTTGGGCAAAATTAAGGAAAAAAAAACACAGAAACGTGCTCACATTCATGCTCCTTCCATCTTCTGTCTCCTTCTCCACACACCGTGCACTATTGAATGGTGTCTTTGATTAGAGTACATGAACCAGAAAAGAAGAATGGGCTCTTGCTGAAGAGAAGAAAATCTCATTGATAACTCTTGGGTTGTTTGCTCACTTACCTGGAAATGGTTCAAAGTACCTCCATGTTAAAAGGAATGTGGAAGGTTTTTCCTGTGCTTCCCATGGCAGGAATTAGGTAATAACAGGTTTCTGTAATCCTGATAGGTAAAACTATGGAAGTTGGCCCAGACTGAGACATTTTATCCTTTTTCTTATTGTTAGCTTTTGGAAGTTTATGTATTTGCTCATCCACTGTTATGTTTTTGTTTTTGTTTTTGTCCAGGAGTAAATGGTTGCCCTTATAATGAGAGAAATTCATATCCATTTTATTTTACAAAATCTCCCAACCCACAAAAGTCTCAAAGAGTGAATTAACCCTTCATCCCTATTCACCATAATAGAAAAGACAGTATAATGTTCTACTATGTTTTTTATTAAAAAAAATCTTTCTCTATGGTGGTAACCATTAGGACACTGTACATCACTGTGTCCTACAAAGAGAATGTCCTAGGGTCAGGAAAGGCTCTGATGAAGTATGAATGACACTACCATGTTGGGTATACATATTGTCTTTATTATAAATTCAGAGGGTAGCTTTCCAGACAGGTTATAGAAGTACTTGAATGTATTTTTTTTTCAACTTTCTGGACTTGGAAGATCAAGTTAAGCCTAAGTAATGTGTTGATGGAGGTCAGACCTGATATTCACAGAAGAAATATCACTCCCATGGTTTCATATTGTAGACATGCTGCCCAATACTTCCCTCATTGCCCTCTTCTACTCTCTCCAATCAAGAGTAGCAGCTACAGTAGAATATTTAGATATAAATGCAAATTTCTGGATCTCAGACATTTACATGGTGTTATTAATTCTGGTCAGAGCTAACTCTTCCCGAGTAGACCAGGTCAGGGCTGTGGATTCTCACTATGCTCAACTCCTGGAGAACAGAGAATTATCTTTTCCTTCCCTTCATGCAGAATACAAACATATATTTTAAATTTAAACTGAATTCATGATTTAAGGGAATTTAAGAGGTTTTTCATTCCCCTTCCTTATCCTGATTTTCTCTCCCACTTCAGGTGAAATTGTATTGCCATTTTATGAAGGAAATGTGACTGGGTATTATGAAAACTTTAATGAGTCACTTATCTGGGAAGACTAAGTTAGTGTCAGCTATAAACACATTAGTTCATAATAGTGGATTAGATTCCTGATAA
Source organism: Suricata suricatta (assembly GCF_006229205.1). Taxonomy (NCBI): domain Eukaryota; kingdom Metazoa; phylum Chordata; class Mammalia; order Carnivora; family Herpestidae; genus Suricata; species Suricata suricatta. The sequence goes on along the minus strand of NC_043704.1, from coordinate 62,746,928 downwards.
AAAGAAAGCCCCCAAAGAGTGGAGGAAAAAAGGTAATGATCTTGGACTACTGCAGAGGTGGCTGAGGCAGCTGGCAGACAAAGGGGTTAGGGGAAAAAAAAGGAAATATGAAGGCTTTGGATGCCCATTGGTACAAAGCCTGGCTGCAAAGGGAGCAGAGGAAACAGATGTGACCTAGTTTTTAATTATACCTCAGGCAGACATCCTTGGGACTTGGTTTTGAGAAATTTAGAGACTTGAAACTTTTATTATAAAGTTTTTACAGTAAATATTGAGGAGGAAATATGAGTCAAAGAAAGATTGGTTTATAAATATATATGTCATTTATATGCTGTTTATATGTATACACACATAGACACAAACACACATTTACATGCTTAGGTATACATGAATAGGTATTAGGTGTTTTAAATATGTATTTCTTTGAACAGGTCAGGCTTTGATTGAAAATAAATGATAAAAGAGAAATAATTCTTGCTTAAAGCTTTTCTAAATAGAAGTGAAGTGATTCACAATCAAAATCTGCAATTTTAGGCTATTTGCTACATAAACACAGATAAATAAGTGAATCAATTAACTGAATAATTAACTTTCATCCTTGGAGTTTGGAGTTCTCAAAAGACCTGTGACTTCCACAAAAACAAAAAAGAACTTTACTTTTGAGTTCTGATGCCAGTTATTTGACATTCAAATCTCAGAGTAAGAGCCCGAGCCTATTTTTACATTGTTCATTAGAACCATATATGGTGGCAGATCTTTTCCAAAAGATTTATTAAGTGCCTCCTGCAGACCAGGCACTGAATGCTGCAGATGTATATGTGAATTGCAAAAACTTCCTGCCATCCCAAGCGTTATAGCATTGGAAGGCTGATGTGCAAACATATATTAAATAGAGCATGACTGTAAGCATCCATGTCTCACTTGCTGTGTGCCGAATCCTGTTTTATATATTATATATCTCCCTCCCCACTTCAATATATGTATGTACATATTCAGTCCTTAGAGCAGCTTTGTGAGGATAGCAACATGATTATCCCATTTCACAGTTAAGAAATTTATGCATAGAGAGATTGAGTTAACTTGGCCAAGGTCACACAGCTATTAAATGGTAGAGTCAGGATTTGCATACAGGCAGTTTAGCTCCCGAGTCTGTAAATGTAACCGTAGTGCTATGTTGGAGAAAACATAAGGGATACAAATGAGGAAAGTTGTTCAGGGGCAGTAAAGGTGTCCTTGAGAGAGATAAACTTAAATTGATTCTTTCAAAAATATGCAAGAATGAGGGTAAGGAAGTGAGGGAAAGTCAGGAATGTGCTTTCCTGGTAGAGTCATTTTTGCTAATGATTTCTCATTTCACTAAGCAAGGTTCTGTACATTACTAAACAAGGCTACTTCCATTCAGTCAACTGCACTTCCAATAAGAATAAGAGGGTAGGAGATTGGTTTTTCTAATATACCATACTTAAATAAATTCAGTAGTGTGATGGCATGAAAAAATGGAATCCCTGGTTGATCAAGTATCTGAGGTGAAGTGAGGTAGGGCACCATTTGATTTGATGTAACATAGAAGTGATAAGAAAAACAGGTATGTGATCTAAAATTTCTCCACTGCTTTGCTTTGGTGATACAGCATTTAAGGCAGCAGATGCTATCTAGAAGGGATAAGCCCTTTGGTGGTCATTAACACATTAGCTCATGTTATGTTTATCAGCTCCCTTGCTGGGAGAAAAAGTCTGAACGCTTGGCAAGTGAAGCAGAGGACGAGTCGGATATAACTAGTGGTATTCAAGAACTCAAAAAGGGGAAGAAAACTGGAAAGAACGGTCTAGGATTTAGGAGTTAGCAGGCCCAGATAGACAGTGATGACCAGGGAAGGGGAGTGTGGGTAAAGGCAATCCTGAAGTCTGAGTTGTGTAGCAGAATCTTGCACTCAAATGCTCAGGAGCGTTCATCTTTAAAACACAGTTCCAGGAAGAACTGGAACTCCCCATATATGAGGTGCTGGAATATTCATGTGATGGAATGGAATATGAGGAAACAAACCAGTTTTTGGTGACAAATTTCGTTTCTTGGTTCATTATACGCATAGTAGAGAAGGTAAGAAAATGGTCCTTAGAGAATATCCAATTCTCTCTGGTGAATGGCAGGTTCGAATTCCAGGATTACTCTGGTCAGTTTAGTCATCCTTCAATTCAAGGTGTAACTGTCACACTTTTGCTGCTCTTGAGGCCAGACATCATCTTGAAAACTTTGATAATCTTTTCAGGAGTAAATGCACCTTGCAGGAACATGCTGACACTGAGTGGGACGGGTACCTCAATATTCCCTCTTCACTTTCATGAAGATTGGCTTTCCCTTTCATTGCTTTGTTCCCTCTCAAGGAGAGACAGCTGGATCCAGAGAAGGTATGAAACAAGGGTTACCAGACTTAGCAAACAGAAATAAAAAATGGTAAATTTAAATTATAGATAAATAGTGGTGCATTTTTGGTATACATATAAACCATGCACTACTTGGGATACACTTATAATAAAAAAATATTTAGCATCTGAAATGCAAATTTAATGGAATATCCTGTATTTTATCTGGCAACCGTATCTATGGAAGATTACATATACAGGCCTTGGTGTTCAATGGAAGAGGAAATCAAATTCCAGCACCACTACCTAGCAGATGTGTGCCTTTAGGGAATTTACTTAGCATCTCTCAACCTGTCTCCTCTTCCTTTGAACACAGAGATAATACAAGATCTAACAAAGGGTTTGTGAGAAGATTAAATAAGCTAATACATGAATCTCTAATAGAAGTCTGCATATTGAAATCTCAGTAAATAATGGCTCTACCTGGGGCATAGCATTCAGGGGGTACTTTAAAAACATAATAGCTATTGATGATGGAGTTTAGTTTTTCACCTTCCAAAAGGGTTTTCACTGTGTTGATGCATAATCAACATATACTTTTCATGTAGCCTTCAATATTTTAAAAAAATTCTGAATGATTTTTGGCAGTTGTTTTTTATATAAAATATTTCAAACTCTAACTGAAAGCAATTAGTGCTAACTTTCCTTTGCAAATTAATTCTCTAAAAAATTTGCTTATTGCATGCCTATGTTTGTTCCCCAAAGTTGTACAGCGCTCTAAGTTACCACCTCCTTTTATATCCTATGAGTGCATGTGAATTCTTCAATAATGCAACTCCTGCCATTGGCTTCTTGTTATCTGTCTCTATGTCTCTCTGCTTCTTTGTCAGTGTCTCTCTTTAACCCTTTCTTTTTGTCATGCACAAGTGCACGGGTGTGCGTACACACACACACACACACACACACACACACACATGCACACACAAACACAAACCCCTGCCCTTTCCTGGGAGGGGAAAAAGAAAAAAAGCCCATTTGTCTGTTTCAAAGAGAATAGGTAGGTGTTCTGGAGATTTTTTTAAAAATGTATTTTCTATTTAAAGAGGAGAGAGAGAAAGAAAGAAGTGGAGAGATAACCCCCAAGAAAGTCAAACTATCTATTTATTTAGTTACGTGTTTTGGGTTGCATTTTGCATTAATCGTCACCACACACAGGAGCCCTGCAATTTATTATTGGTGATAAGTGTGGACAGTAGCTATTATTTTCTCTCCCTGTTCTAAAATGTGGCATAGTGGGACACTTAGATTTATGGAACATGCATTATTCAAAACTCTAGTTCTGGGATGGCTCAGCAGGAAGACTCCCAGTTATTTCCGTATCCTTTCTTCAAAATTCTTCCTTATTTGCTTTCTTTGTTTCCATATCAGGGTGGTAGAAATCACTCAAAACTCAGAAGTGGGTAAATTCATCATGGAAATCTATTGGTACAGTATCCTTCACAAATAGGAATGACTAACCCCCTATTCTACAAAATCCACAAAAAGTCTCTGGAGGAAGAAAATAGATTTTCATTGGAAGTAATGAGATGAGCACCTAATTCTCTAGCAAATTCCTTAAGTGTTAAAGACCCAAATAATACAATATCATTTTTGTTTTGCCCTCCCCCACAAACTTAAGTGTGCTTGTAGCCAGGAATTACTCATCATCAATCATGTAAAGGTATTTTTTTTCACTTGTATCCTAGTGTTTCATACATGTGCAAGTTACTTGAAGAAACAGTAATCAGGAATCCAAAAATATACAATAAAAAATAATTAAGAAATGGAAAATATCTAGAAAATAAAGTGCATATATATAATATACTGTATATATTAACACTGATATGTATATAATGAATGAATTTACAAATATAAATAATTTGGAATTTTTCAAGTTTAATATTTATAATTGCTACTAGTAGTAATTATCAGAGCATTATGCAATTTTATAAGAGGCTCTATATAAATGTGAATAAGGTATAATTAAAAGATATTCAGCTCTTTGGGAATAAGAAATCCATCTGACAGTGACTCTGGGCTAATCTGAGAGCTCTCACAGGATGACCTGAAATACTCACGAATGGGAGAAGTTTGAAAATGGCAGCCAGTTGCCATGGTACCTATGAAGAAGCAATGGGATAATGTAAACCTTGTCTATATACAATACAGAGGAGAGAAAATATAGAGATGTGGTTAGTGGCCTAAGCTCAGGATAGCTGCTCTATAGCTCTGATTCTATCTGACAATTATTTCTAGCTCCCAAAAGTTTAGTTCTCTGCCTGACTTTATTCAGATTTGAGACTATGAATTTACTAAGGGCAGAAGGCTCACTTCTCTTTCTGTGTCTCTTCAATACTCAACTTTGTGTTGTCATCCATACTCATTTGGATTTTGTATATATCAAATAACCATTTATGGACACTTAATTATATTTCAGCCATCATGCTACATCTATCTAGCTATCTATCCATCTATCCATCCATCCATCCATGTACAAGATCTTGGTGAATTTTTACAACACCTTGAAGAATTTTTATTATTTTTTAGATGTTTGTTTTGAAAAAGAGAGAAAGCGAGGCCACATGTGAGGGGGGGAAGCACAGAAAGAGAGGAAGAGAGAGAATCCCAAGCAGTCTCAACCCTGTCAGTGCAGAGCTGATATGGGACTCAATCTCCTGAACCATGAGATCATGACCTGAGCTGAAATCAAGAATCAGGTACTTAACTGACAAAATCACCCAGGTTCCCCCAAAATTATTATTATTAATATCTCCCTTTTTTTACAGATGTTAAATAGGTGGGGGAAAGTTTATTTGCCAAATTGTTTTAATTCTTTTTTTTAATGTTTATGTATTTTTGAGAGACAGAGCATGAGCAGGAGAAGGTCAGAGATAGGAGGAGACACAGAATTAAAAGCAGGCTACAGGCTCTGAGCTGTCAGCATAGAGCCGGATATGGGGCTCAAACTCATGAATAGCAAGATCATGACCTGAGGCAAAGTTTGCTGCTTAACCGACTCAGCCATCCAGGCACTCTTGTTTGCTAAATTCTTAAGGAATTTCTCAACATTGAAATTAGAGAGAATGAGGCTTTCACTGAAACCAAAAATTACCTGAGCATACTGCATGCTTTACTACAACTACCTTGTCTAGAAGCTTCCGGGAACAATCCAGCAATGAAAGTACTACAGAGTGGGTTTCAGCTGGATCCAGGTTCTGCTTTGTAAGCTGGACCCCTTCCAGGCCCACTTTAGTATAGTATAGTGGTTGAAGACTGGCACCAGACTGTTCGGGGTTAAATTCTATTTATGCCATTTATTAAAATATAGCCTTGAGCAAGTTGCTCAGGTGGAGAGAGAGATAGTAACTATGTCATTGGTTTGCTGTGAAGATTAAATGAATGAATAACTCTGTGGCACTTAAAGCAGTCCCTGGCACATTTTGCTATGTAAGTGTTAGCCATTTTAGTCACCTACATTCTTGTGGTATCCTGAGTGAATTTAGACTTCAAAATTTTCTCCTGTGGGAGTAAGCAGGGACCTTTAGACAGTGCAAGGGATGATCCTGGGCTCTGTTAAACTGGGAGATAGGATATAACCTTGCCTCTCCATTCTTGTCTTCTCAGGTCAGTTAACAATTTTCTAGGGAAAACAGGGATGACAATTCAGGCTATTTGAATATATTATGATTCTAATTGGAGACAATGAGAACATCCTACCAATCAGATATAAAACAAAATCCAAGGTGACCTCTGAAGTGGCAATCTTGTATAGTCTCTTCCAAGAGTTGCAATTGTGTCTTTCTATGGCTCATCACATTGTGGAATATTTTGCTCATCAAGGTGAGGAGCAACTTTAAAACAGAACCTCCTCCTTTTTGTCTTTCTTGGTGTGTACGGTGGATGGTTTGGGATAAGTAAAGGTTGATAGAGGAAGAGAGGAAACAGGACAATTATAAATGTTCTGAATAAGTCACCTCAATTGTTCTGTGTTTTTGTTGGAATTCCACATGAGGCTAAGACCCCTGAGGTCAGTATTGGGTTAACATGTGGACAAATTAGTGGGTTGAAGCATCTGTTTACAGAAAACTCAAGAAAAGTTATTGTATGACCTGTGAGCTATTTCAGAATAAGCTTAAATTAATACTAAGGCATAAATGAGTTTTTAGTTACTGAGGAATGAAAAAGAATTGATAGGTCATATAGAAGTAGCATTTAAAAAATATAACTTGTATATATTTTTCTGCTTCTGCTAGTAATTCATGTTCATTGATGCATATATAAAATATGCATCTAATCTCAACAACTAGATATTACTAATATTAACATTATGGTGCATAGTTTCTTTGACTATATGCCAGTGATATTAATATCATTTAACAATCACTATGGCAATGTAAGTTAATATATACATCAATATATAAATCCCCAAAATTTTAATTCCACTGCATTTTCTACACATATTCAATTGCATGTATTAAAATTAGTTCTTTGCAAGTGATACAAACTGTGGTGTAATGTTTTCCTCAACTCATTATTATAGTTTCCAAATCAGTTTCCTTTTAGAGATGCTTGGTGCCCTCTGCTCTCCCAGGTACATTTTGTTAGATATCACTGCCAACAAGGAAGTGATGCTCCATTGTGCACTATAAGTTGGCACAGCAAATCCTATCAAATTCTCCTAGTCATGTTTTCACTGAAGTGATGATCCTTGGGTGATGGGGGTTCCAATAATTGGAGAGTTTCTCTTAACATTGATTATCTTGTCCATAGCACTTAGTCTACTTGCAGTTTCTACAGAAATCACCTAAAAAATATTCTATCCCTTAACATAGTTTGGTATGTTGAAAATATAGTAAATACACTGTTAGTGGGAATGTAAACTGGTGCAGCCGCTCTGGAAAACAGTGTGGAGATTCCTCAAAAAACTATCCATAGAACTCCCTTATGACCCAGCAATAGCATTGCTAGGGATTTACCCAAGAGATAGAGAAATGCTGATGCATAGGAG
>NC_043704.1:62711960-62739421 GCF_006229205.1 Suricata suricatta | reverse complement strand
GGGGGGAAAAGAGGTGGTGGTGATGGTGGAGGGCACTTATGGGGAAGAGCACTGGACATTGTATGGAAACCAATTTGACAATAAACTATTAAAAAAAAGAAAGAAAAAAAGAAAGAAAAAAAAGAAAACATAGTAAATACCTTTATTACTGACTCAATAGTAATCATTTATTGGATAGTTATATTTGAATACATAGAACCTATTCTTTCAGTCCAGGCAAGTGGTCCAGTTGGGCAATACAAACTGAGATCTGTTGCTTGCTTTCTTGTACTAAAATTCTTACTCTGCTATTTAAGTTTTAAATAATTCTCTTTATCTCAGTTCCCTTATGTATAAAGTCAATATTATACTCAACAGGGATGATGAAAACAATACTCCCACCTGAAGCATCCACTGGACCCCAGTGGAATAGACTCTCACTGGTCCCACCTATCCATTAAGCCTCCCTTTTATCTGTGTCCTGTTGCCCATCAGTGTCTAAGACACCAGGTCACTGCCTATTGCAACTCCAGGTGTTGTTTTTTCTCCCCTCTCTTTCCTTATTTCTTGGGCCTTTTCAGAGCCCTGGTCCTTCCAAGATGGACCAGATGAGTATCAAACATTTGCCCACCAGGACACTAGCCACCCACAGGACTGTGGTCGCTCCCATCAGCAACTGGCTGTCAGGGAGGATTAACAAGCAACAGTGTGGCTCCTAAGAAGTGTACACATAGGGCTCCTAGGGTGGGATATGGCATTTAAGAACCTGAGAACAGTGATTATTTTCCCACCTATATGGAAGTATCATGGTATTTTAACAACCACTAGGACTGTATTAGTATGCTTATGAAATCAGCTCTGCATTCATGTATATTTCAGCCTCTGTATTTCTATTAATATTTAGGATGATATAGTAAAATTTTGTACAAAGCCATCTTATTTTGAGTAATAAAATCCCCTGAATAAAATTTGGACCTTCTTTAATTTACTCAGTCTTTTCAGTCCTCTCCAGAGATGTGGATTTGGTCTTTTGAATTCTGTTGTCAAAGGAGTAAGGCACCAAAAAACATTTTGGGGGAAAAAATATTCTCAAGTTTATCAGGCACACTTTTTTTGAGACATGAATACCTATGAGAAGTCAATATATACTTGGAGGGAACTATGAACAACTGATGTTGGAGCAAACACCATAATACAAAAAAAAAAAAAAAGAAGAAGAAGAAGAAGAAGAACAGCAAGCACAGAAGAAAAGATGCTATGGTTGTTGGGCTTTTGAATTTTCCTTTGGTCTATATTTGTGTTTTAAATCAAGAGATATTGTCATAGCCTGGACTTATGGTATGCAAATGTTATACTATATCATTCATTTACTTTCTACTTATTGGTCATGAATATGGATGCCATTTACCCTGTAATTAAAGTATAGCCTATTAATTTATACCTGAATTCAATTACCACCTTAAAATAGGTTCTCCACTGAGCTCTTACAAAGTAACTCTGAGTTTCATTGCTCCTTTTCTCATGTTGAGTAATAATGTTGGCAAAGTCTTGTCTTACCACTCATTTGATTCTCTTGCCATTGTATACAAGCACTTCTAGAAGCTTCTTTCTATGTTTCAGTCTCATTAACCCTAGTTTGATTACATATTGTGTTTGGAGAACATCTATCTACTTACACACTCATTAGAAAAAGGTAAAGTAAATATAATATTTTATATTTCTATACTACATTTGCTATACTTCTGTTTCTACTTATCAACTTGTAACTTCTTTTATTGTTTCTCTCCCACATAATGCACATGACTCTAGCAAACAGATGCTTGTTCAGGTCATGTTGGCATCTCTGAGGCTAGCATGGTGGCTTATTCTTTGTAGGTATTTAAAAAATAGGTCAGTGTATGAGTGGAGTGAAAAATCAAGGGATTCAATATGGCACGTGCTGTAGTGGATATTTTGAATGGTAGTTTTAGAAAAGATTAGAGGCATGGACGTAGGTAGAAGTATATAATGATTGTCTATGTTTGCTTCAACGTATGAAAAATGTGTTCTAAATGCCTGTAACACCCTCTTCAAATCGCTCTTTGGGGACACCTGGGTGGCCCAGCCAGTTAACCAGTAGTGGCCAACTCTGACTCTTGATTTTGGCTTAGGCTATAATCCTGAGTTCTTGAGATCAAGCCCCACATGGGGCTCCATGCTAAGCATGGAGCCTACTTGAGGTTCTCGCTCTCTTTTCTTCTGTTTCTCCTTTGCTTACAGTAATGCTCTTTCTCTCCCTCTCAAATAAAAATCATTGACTTTGTGAATCTGCCATTCATTATGTATCTAAACTTTTTCTCCATCCTATGTCTTGTAAGAAAATATATTGGGATGTTTACTTTTACTTTTGCGAAATAGTGCTTCCTTTGACTAGGTTGAAAACAAACTAATTTATGCCTCGAATGGGATGTTCTATTATACCAGAATTTTGTGGATAAGGTCACTTTCATCCTATCCATGACTTTCAGTAGTGTAGGGCTCATGTTCCTTGGCAACCTCATCTTGGCAGTACGAAGAGTACTGAGTGTTTGGGTGTACAGTCCACAGCCTACTTGTTTCCATTCTCTTGGCAGCTTTAAACATCTAGGTGTGTGGGTGTTATTTTTCTTTAAAAAGGTGATAAAATTATGTATGCCATTTCAAGTAAGAAGATGTATTATTTTGTTTTAAGCATAATTATAAATTAGATTTTATTTCTAATCCCCTTTCTAATGAAAAAACAGTCTCCTGGTGCTTATCTTTTTATCCTACAGGAATGCTAGTCCAGATTTTTCAAGGATTAATCAGGAGAGCTTCTAACATCCCTTTCTAGGTTATATCTATGATGGCTGCACTTAATGAAAGGGCCATACTGTCCTTCTGAACATTTTTTTAAAGGTATTTGAACATGATCAAGTAGAACTTATTTATTAGCTCGTGTGTGTGTGTGTGTGTGTGTGTGTGTGTGTGTATGTGTTTGAAATCAACAGAGCCTTTAAGGACATTTTGAATTTTAACACACGTTAAAGAACTTAGAGTAACCTATAAACCTAAAGTTTTCCATTCCTTCATGCTTTATAATAATCTTTTAAAAAAAGAAACAACAAAGATATCTAGATTTGTTAATTATGCTTTTTCACCCAAACTGTACTGATTGGTTTGTTTGCTATTTTTACACTTACCTGTCTCCTTTCATCATTATTCCATTTTGTTGTATGTTGTGTTGGTTAATAGCCTTCATTTAACTAACAGTTATTGTAAGAGGTTTTAAGAAAATCTATGGAAATAATTGTTACCGATTTTTCTTTAATCACATAACATTCACCTTCTTTTGGGACCCCTAGGTAATTAATGAGCACATGCCTATACTTCATTAAATACTGTATTTTGGATGTCTTTAGTTTTCTCTCTCTCTCTTTAATTAGAACTAGAAGGAATATTTTAGAAAGAAGACTAATATGACTTCTAGCAAAGCAAATAATAATTAAATATTTTAATGCTTATTTATTTTTGAGAGAGAGAGACAAAGCTCAAGCTGAGGAAGGGCATAGAAAGGGAGACAATCTGAAGCAGGCTCTAGGCTCTGAGCTGTCAGCACAGAGCTGGACTCGGGCCTTGAACTTATGAACCCTGATATCAGTACCTGAGTCAAAATTGGATGCTTAACCAACTAAGCCCCCCAGGTGCCCCAAAGCAAGTAATTTTGAAAGAAGAACAGCTCGCATGTATTATGTGTTTCATGTGTATTCATTATTTAAAGGGTTTTCTAAGCACTTTCAATGTCCTAAATCACTTAATCCTCTCAACAACCTAACTGAAGCACAGAAAGGTTAAATAACATGCCCAGGGTCTCACAACTAGTTAATGGTAGTGAGAACCAGGATTCAAACTCAGGGAGTATGGATTTAGAGCCTGGCTTTTAACCATTAGATGATCCTGGCTTTCAACTCATTTTCTTGTGGAGGAGCTGTGACAAAACTCTTCATAAATATGTATATAAGTAATATTAGAAGAATCTTTTTTTTTTTTTAATCCTGGAGAAAGTGACTCCCTTGATACGCTTTCTAACTTTGTTGCTAGCTTGTTGACTTCCAGGAAGAATGTTTCTATGGAATAAATTTACAAGGGTTCCATTTATAACATAGTTATCACCATATAATAGTTATATTTTCCATAAGTTTTTTTTTCAATGAGGAACTCATGGCAAAACCAAAAAACCTGAATATGAAGAATGTTTGGATTATCCCTTCTTCTGGGTCTTTATAATTATTAGTCTTAGTGGGTTTTTTTGACCCTAATTCAGAGATGCCTATCAGGGTGTTTGTATGTAGTAGGTATTCAAGAATATTGTTAGGCATAAATGAATTGCATAAGTGACAGATAAATTCATGCATTTTACTTAGTGATATTCAAAGTTTTAGAAATCTATCTGCTTTTCCGCCTGAGATAACACAACTGTTGCTGCAACATAAATGTTATCCAGTTTGTACATTTAGCTCAAGAAAACTTTATAAAACATACTTAGTAATTAGATGTAGATTCAAAACTCCTGACCGCCGGCTGGGTTAACAGTGGATGATTAAATCCAGCAGACTCAGTTTCCTCATGTTCCTTTTATGAATAGTCACAATGGTTACTTCAAAAAGTTGAGAATTAAATGAGATAATCCACATGAGGTGCATAGTACACTACCCACACATAGGTGGTGTGACCTTAATAGTATATAACTACTCTTGAGTAATGTTAACAATAACTGCTTTCAAATACTCTTGTTTATTTTTCCCTCTCAGAATCAGTATGTTCTTAAAATATATTTCTATTAACTAAATTTGCCTAGTGTTTACTATAAATATTTTCCCTGATACAGCCCTTTGTTATGCATTAGTTCATTGACCAGAAGCATCTTGAAGAGAATATAGTTCTGGGTACCATTAGGTGTATTATATACGTGTTTACCTTTTATAATTAAAAGTAGGAAATGGTCGAATATGTTCACTGTATGAGAAAATGAATGTTTTCCTTGGTCCTGTGTTTTCCCACGAAGGGTCTGTTGCCATGGAGGATCTATCTGCATTCATTCCCACATTCTTTGTGAACCCCACCAATTTTTCCTTGCTCCTCTGAGATCGAAGGGCTGTCATCATCATTCTAATACTTGCATAATTACACATAATGCATGTCCAATCTGCCAGTCTAAATGTGGAGAGCTGACATTCTAGCATGTTCATGTGTGTATTCCAGCCAGTCCTCTAAACCCTGCAGGCACCTCTCAACACAGCTATTGAGGAATCCATAAAGAGTTAGGAGTCAAAATTAGGTGGGTAAAGGAAGTAGGGGTATGGGACAAAGGAACATTTACTCTGGGATCTTAATTATGATAGGCCTTCAATTTCAGGAAATTATAAGAAATACCTTGATAAAGATTAAACTTTTTCCATTCCCAAACATAAGACTGATTGTTGGGTGAAAATAATCAGAAGGTTATTGAGACAGTATTTCCCACAAAGCATTATAAGAATAGAGTGGAAGCAAAAATCAGACATTTGTTGGATTCCTATAATCATCCAGATAACGAGCAACGTATTTCTCCATACATTATTACATTTTAAATTCCTACTGGTTCTCCAAGGCAAATAGCATTTAATCCATTTTGAGGATGATATTCTGGTCCAGAGATGTTAAATAGTTGTTCTTCTAACTAAAATCTGGGGGGAAGACAATCTGGTTCTCAAGCCTACATGTGCTTTTAATGCATAGCACTGCTTATACAGGAAGGTTATATGCCACTAGTTAAGGATATAATTAACATCTTCAGGGAAGACACAGTGAGAAAGTGTAAACTATTATTTATATAATTCTACGATCTCAGCAGAATGAGCTTATTCTTCTCACTGCAGTCTTCAAGAAAGAGGGGTTGGTCTGTGAGTGATGATGAAATGGAAAGGAAATGGTTGAGCAGTGGATAGGAAAGAAATTTGGTCCACTTGACCTTGTATTGAAAGTTCTTACCTTGAAGTTGTCCCAAGTCTGCCTGAGTAACGAGGGCTGTCATGAAGGAGACTGATAAAGACTGAATGTCTGACACTGACAACAATAACATTTCATCATTGGTAAAAATGTTTCACAAGGGGCTGATAATATACCAAGGGATCATGCATGACTTATTCACATAATGGCTGTGGCTCCCATTCAGAATAGCCTCTGAAGACAATAGGCTACGGGCTGGCAAAACATTTCTGCTCCATCAGCAAAGACATCTTTGTCCAGCAGGGAAGCTGGTTAAATAACACTACTTGAATCCTCTTTTGTGTGTGTCAGAAGGTGGAAGGATGAAAGTTTAAGGCAAGATTTAATGGTCCTGTGTACTTTTATGCGAAATAGGGAATTTGGTGTTTCTTCTGTATATTGGTACATGAAATAGACTTTGAGAAGCAAGAGAAATATAAAGGTCATTTGGTATTCTAGAACTCATTGTACTAGGGAGATCCATTTATACCTCAGGCCATGTGTGGTATCCTTTGAAAGTAAAAGGAGAACAGGAGAAACCTAATGGAGGACCAGGGGGAGGGGAAGAGGGAAAGAGAGTTGGGGAGAGAGAGGGACACAAAACCTGAGAGACTATTGAATACTGAAAATGAACTGAGGGTTGAAGGGGAAGGGGGGGGAGGGGAAAAGAGGTGGTGGTGATGGAGGAGGGCACTTGTGGGGAAGAGCACTGGGTGTTGTATGGAAACTAATTTGACAATAAACTATTTTTTTAAAAAAAGAAAGAAAATTAGCATAACCACCTATGGATTTTGTAGAGTTCAAGTAGGCAGTGCAATAGATATTTTTATCTTAAGATTTGGGTTTACTTTAAACTTTGTATAAAAGTCATAAAAGAAGATAGTTGCTGAGATTTATAGATTGTCCAGTATATATGTACACTTTAGATATGGGCATTTTCTTTTGATGGAAATCCAAATTGGTACAATCATTTTTCAAAGCAAGTTAAATAGGCTTAGCAAAAATTAAAATGTTTTTATTCCTATTATGTAATATTTACACAGAAATAGTCATACAAGTACACAAAGATATACATACACATACATTATGTATTCCTTCCAGTATTCATCACAATGACAAAAAGAAAAATTGTACAATCTCAACAAAAGATTAATTAGGGGAGCCTGGTGGCTCAGTTGTTTTAAGCATCTGACTTGGGCTTATGTCATGATCTTATGGTTTGTGAGTTTAAGCCTGGTGTTAGACTCTGTGTTGATAGCTCAGCCTGGAGCCTGCTTGAGATTCTGTGTTTCCCTTTCTCTCTGCCACTCCCCCACTCACACACACTCTCTCTCTCAAGTATGAACATTAAACATTTATTAAAAAATATCCATTAGGTAAAATTTGGAAGATGCATAAACTAGACTAGCAATCAGTTAGTATGGAATATATGATAGATATATGATAGACCAGGGTGCCTGGGTGGCTCAGTCGGTTAAGCGTCTGGCTTGGGCTCAGGTCATGATCTGACAGTTTGTGGGGTCGAGCTCCATGTCAGACTCTGTGCTGACAGCTAGCTCAGAGCCTGGAGCCTGCTTCGGATTCTGTATCTCCCTCTCTCTCTGACCCTCCCCTACTCACACTTTCTCTGTCTCTCAAAAATAAATAAAAGACATAAAAAAAAAAGAATGTATGATAGACCTATGTCCAGATATAGACAAAATCCATGACATTTTGTCAAGTGAAAAGAAGCAAACTTAGAACAGGAGGTATAATCTTATCTCATCTTATAAAATTCTAATAGATAAAGTATGGGTGTATTTTTTTTCCATAAGAAGAAAATGGAAGTTAAATGGAAAAAATGAAAAGGTATGTACCAAATAACTATTAGTGAATAATAATTATTTGAAGGGATATAAATTTGACCCACTATATATTTCTATATCTTATTTCTAATCATAAATAAATGCATATGTATAAAACTTATATCCATATTATATATATTTATATTTATGTATGTTTTTTATAATGAGAAAAATAGATATGTATTCATGGACAACTACAGAGTAAATGAAGGAAAAAGAGTAGAAATGCAGACCTAAGGAAGCTTTTCAAGATATTGGCTGTGGCAGAAGTACATGGGTAATACTGTTATGGTCTCCAGTGTATACTAAAGAAAAGGCCATAAAATCTCAAAAGCACAGACCAAAAATACCTGAGATTTACATTGTTTTATATTTCCCAGTTCTTCCTAAATAATTTTCTGAGTGTCTTCATATTTCTATATCTTCTATGTTTCTCGCTGACTGGTGTTCTTACCTGGCTCTTAATGCATCAGGGGATATGAAGAAAAACCCCCTATAAGAAGAAATAAAACTGAACAGTTAGTAGATGAGCACTTGAGGTTTTGATGTCTATAACCTTGAAGTTGAGCAAGGTGGGGCTTGATGTTACTGCTCATTTCTTAATAAAGTATGAAGGATAGTATTCTTAGTAATGTTGGTTTTTGAGCTGATGTATGGCCAGTGTTATTATTCTTAAGAAGCTTGCTATAAAGAATCATATGCTTAGAACCTATAATTAGCTCCCATTTTATTTTTTTAATAAAGTGTATATTTGAGGGGAGCCCGGGTGACTCAGTTGCTTGAGCATCTGACTCTTGATTTTTATCTCAGGTTGTGATCTCTCAGTTCATAGGATCAAGCCCCATACTGAGCTCTGCTCTGACAGCACAGAGCCTGATTGGGATTCTCTCTCCCAAGTTCCCATGGACACACACACTCTCTTTCTCATATATATATATATAAACATATGACTTCTAAAAATGGAAATAACACCACTGTTTCATTTCAGTGAGCTTCTGTAGAAATGATTTCCTGAGAAAATGAACTTTATTTTGAAAATCATGAGTGTATTTTAACTTCAGCAAAAGGTTATATATAGAAAGCAAATATTGATTCAGAATTCATATGGACTTTATTTTAAAAGTTATATCTCAGTAAATTGCACATATTTAAAGTATACAGTTTATTGAGGTTTTTCATATGTAAATATATCCACAAAATCATCAGTACAATCAAGATAATAAGCATTTTCATCCATCAAAAATGTCCTTCTGCCTCTTTGCATTCTTCTTTCCACCCTCATCCTTAGGCAACCACTCGTCTTCCTTCACTATCGATTAATTTGTAGCTTTTAGATATTTATCTAAATGGTATCATCAGCGTGTATCCTTTTTTATCTGGCTTTGCTTCTTGATATAATCTCAGATTTGTCATGTCTTTGAATATATCAATAACTTTTTGTTGCTGAGTATTTTTATGTGTATAGGTATACTATAATTTGTTTATTCAGTCACCTATTGATGGAAATTTTGGTTGTTTCCTTTAAGCTACTAGTAATAAATCTGCTGTGAACATTCATATACTGAGTCCATTTATGTGGACATAGGCTTTTATTCCTCATGTGTAATATGCCAATGTATAGAATGGGAGGATCATATGGAACGTGTGTGTGTGTGTGTGTGTGTGTGTGTGTGTGTGTGTGTGAATAACTTTTTAAGAAACTACCAAGGAATTTTTATAAATAGTTTTAGCATTTTACATTTCCACCACCAGCATGGGAAAATTCCAGTTGCTCCACATCTTGGATAATTCAGCTAGTGTGTAATAGAATCTCATTGTGGGTTATATTTGCATTTTCTGAATAGTCTATTTTTTAATGTGTTCAACTTATTATTGACTTGTAAGACTTCTCTATATATTCTACATGCAAATTCTTTGCCTGTGTTGCAAATATCTTCTCATTCTTGCATTTTCTTTATCTTAATGAAATTTTTTGAAGAATAAAAGTTTCTAATTTCAGTAAACTCCAATTTAGCAAATTTTATGTTCTCTGCTTTTTATGTTCTACATAAGATACTTTTAATTACTCCAAAGACACAAAGCTAATCACTTGTTTTCATCTACAAGTTTTATGGTTTTATGTTTTACATTTAGGATCATGATCGATTTTATGTTTTGTAGATTATGTGCAGTAAGAGTTATTTTCCCCCTATATAAATGTAGAGTTGTTTCATGACTATTTCTTGAAGAGATGTTTCTTTGCCTATTGAATTGCTTTGACATCTCTGTGGAAAATCATTTTATCATATATATGGGTTCGTTTCTGGGCCCCATTCTATTCAAGTGATATAGATTGTTTCATAAATACCAACCTATGTTAATTACCATTAACCTTAAAATTAGTTTTTGAAATCATGTAGGGTAAGTCCTTCAGCATAGATCTTCTTTTTAGGAATTCTTCTGGTTCTTCTAGGCCCATTGCATGTCCATATAAATTTTAGAATTGACCTATTAATTTCTACCAAAAAAAAAAACAACCTACAGGATTTTTTCCTGAGACTGTGTTGACTTTAATGGTAATGTGGAGAAAACTACCTTTTTATTTATTTTTTGGTAGTTTACTGTCAAATTGGTTTCCTAAAACTGCCATTTTTAAAACATTGAATCTTATACCTATGAACATGGTATATCTGCTATTTGTATCTTCAATTACCCCAAGAAATGTTTTATATTTTTCTATGCAGTGAAAAGTTGGACATCTAAGATACTGTTTTTATCCCATTATGAATAGGATTTTAAAAATAAACTACTTGGGTGTGGGGTTTTCTTTTAGGAAAGATTTCTGATAATCAAGAAAATGTCTTTAATAGCTGTAGAGCTAGTCACATTTTCTATCTTTGTGTTAATTTAAATGATTATATATTTAATACATATATATGTTTCACCTAAGTTATTGAGTTTGTTGTTCATAGTCAACAACTCTATTATTTTTACGTATATGCTTTTCAGCGGTAATCTCTTTTTTAGTGGTGATATTACTGGTGATTTTGGTTATCTTTTTTTCTTTTTTATTCCAACTAAGGATATGTTATTTTGATAATCTTTTCAGAAAACCAACTTTTGACTTTTAGAAACTATCTGTATTATCTGTTTTCTCTTCCACTGATTTCTGGGTTTTGTTTTGTTTTGTATATTTTTGTTTGTTTCATTTGTTTGTTTTTAAGTCTACTTACCTTGGCCTAATTTACTCTTCTGACATCCCTATGTAGATATACAGGTCATTTATTTAGATCATTTTTTCCCTCCACAGTAGGTATTTATGTTATAAATACCCCTATAAGTACTGGTTTAGCTGTCTTTCAAAATATTTCCATTTATCTTGTATCTTCTTTAACTTACAGGAGAATTGATTTACAGATAGTTGAGGTTTCCTATATTTCTTATTACTGATTTCTAACTAAATTCAAAATGTGGTCAGTGAATATTTTTGGTATGTAGCTCATTCTTTTAATGTATTGAGATTTGTTTTATGGTTCAGGATGTGGCCTATCTTAGTGACGGTACAACATACACTTGAGAAAATACATGTATTTCAAAGGTCTTATTACACTGTACTGTACTGTAAATGTCATTTAGATAAAGATGGTTGATCATATTGTTAAGCTATTCTACACATTTACTTATTTTTCATACATTTATTTCTATGCGGCTACTAATTTTGAGTAGTTTTATCAATTGCTTACAGAGGTGTCTTACAATTCTCTTGCTATGATTGCAATATTATTTTATTTCTCAATTCCTATTTTTGCATAACTGATTTTGAGACTCTATCATTAGGTGTATATGTTTTTAAGATTATTATGTCTTCTGGATGAATGGCCCTTTTTACAACTATATGTCCCTTTTACTTTGTATAATATTATTTTTATTAAAATCTATCTTTTCTGATTTTAATGTTGCCACTTTAGATTTACTTGCTTATTGCTTACATGGTATATATTTTTCAATTTTCTTTTAACCTAACTGCCTATATATAAAGTATGTTCCCTATAGGCAATATCTAGTTGGTTATTGTGTTTTTATTTTTTCTGGGAAGCTGTGCCTTTCAGTTGCAGCATTTAGATTATTAATTAATAATATTGAATTTAGCCCAGTCATTTTATTATTGGTTTTCTGTTTTAGCCATCCTTTCTATTTTTGTTCTCCATTTTTTTCCTTTACTAAATTTCTTTGTATGGTTTAAATCTTTTTACCATTATGTGATAATTCAATTATTGCCTTTTGGCTATACCTTTGTATTATGTAGAATATATATAACCACTACAAAACTGGTGAGGCAGGAACTTCCTTCCCAGATAAATGTATGAGACTGTATGAGAATATATGTGTGTGAGTATGTGTATACATGTGTATCAGTCCAGAGTTAATATTGAACTATTTCATTAAAATGTAGAAATTTTGCAATCATAAAGGATAAATATCCTGTCTTTCCCTGGTGCTATCTTTTATCTTAGAGTTATCATGTGTATTATATCTATATACATTGAAACAACCACCAGATAATTTTATATATTTTTTTCCTCGTGAAGCTTGCCTTTTTTGGTTTTACTGAGAAAAACTGACATACAGCACTGTAACAGTTTAAGGCATACCACATGATGGTTTGCTTTACATGTAGTGTAAAATGATTGCTGCAGTAGGTTCAGCTAACATCAATTTTCTCATATAAATATAACAAAAAGAAAGAAAAACTAAGTCTCCTGATGATGACAAGCCATAGAATTTACTCTCTTCACAATTTTCCTGTATATAATACATCATTGTTAGCTAGAGCCATCATGTAGTACATTATATCCCTCGTCCCTATTTATCTTATAACTGAAAGTTTATTTCTTTGACCACCCTCCTCCAATTTCCCCTCCTCCCCGCCTCACCTCTGGTTTACAGAAGTCTTAGATCTTTTTATATGAGTTGTTTGTTTTTGATGCTGTTTTTGTTTTGTTTCTATTTACTTTTTAAATTCCACTGCAGTTAACATACAGTGTTATATTAGCTTCATGTGTAGAGTATTGTGATTCAATAATTCCATATATTACTCAGTGCTCATCATCAGCTTGGTTACTTTGTATTCCTCTGTCCTCCAGGTCACTGATTGATTCTTCTGCTTCCTTTCATCCTCTATTTAATTCCATCTAGTGTATTTTTAATTAAAGTTGTTTTCTTTATCTGTGATTGGTTCTTTTTCACATGTGTTAAGCATCTCACCTATGATCTCTATTCCCAAGTCCATTGAATTCCATTATGATCATTTCCTTAAATTTTTTATCAGGCATATTTCTTATCTCCATTTTGCTTAGGTCTTCCTGTAATTTTGTCCTATTCATTTGGGACGTATTGCTCTGTCTCCTCACTTTGCTTTACTCTTTATATCTGTTTCTGTGTCAGAAAGTCACATATGTTCTTGCTCTTGAGTGTAGTGTGCATGGGTGAAGTGTATACTTCTAACAAGGTGATTCTTCCACGGGGGATGCACAGCCACTGTGGAAACAAGGCTGGCTAGGGCCACCTGCAAAGCATGTAGGTGTGTTATGAACTTTTAACAAGGTGTATGCGTCCTCCACGGGAGGTGACCAGCCACTACTGGGACCAAGGTCCCACAAAGTGTGCAGTCAGAAATCACAATGATGATAAGGTTTGTACAAGTCTTCTGGGGGAGGGGACATGCAGTGCCAAGAATGAGGCAGGCCCTGCTTTATGGGATGGGGTGTAGTATAAGCCAGTTAGGTAGTGAACCAGGGCCAACTGGTTCTTCAAGCTGGTCATGTGTTTATGCTGGGGGGCAAGAGAGGGAAATGGTGCCTGTAAGCTCATTTGTTCCTGCACAGGTGTCTCAGTGAACTCTGAGATTAGTAATGCCCCCTCTCTCCCACACGTACCAGGCATTTTTTTCAAACTGCCTTTTGTATGCTGTATCTCCATGGGTTTTTTGTTGTGCTGTGTTTTTTAGAGCAGGTCCTCAGCTCCCCATAACCCTCCCAGCTCTCCCAGAGCTAAAGCCGCTGATTTTTTTTTTAAGTTCCAAGATTTATGTCCTGCTGGCTGTAAGAACTCATGAAATTTGAACGCTCTGATTTTCAAAGCCAAATGCTATAAGACTTTTCTTCCTCGAACAAGCTTCCTGGTGTGATAGTGTGTTTCCCACCCATTTCCACACCAGTGGCTCCCTCCCTCTGGAAACCAGATGCATGGAGTTTATCTCCCCCTGGTATAACCTCCCTTCCTACCCACTTCAATGTGGCCTCTTCTCTACATTTCGTTGTGAAGTTATCTGTTTTTTTTTTTTCTAGAATTTAGGTCATTTTCTGGGTGACTTATACTGATGTTAGTGTTCTCAGTGGCATCCTTGGGATGAGGTGAGCTCTGGGTCTTCCTAGTCTGCCATCTTCCCCAGAAGTCTCTCGTTTTGTTTGGTTTCAGGCTCCACATATAATTGAAAACATACAGTATTTGTCTGTCTCTGACTTACCTAGCATAATGCCTTTACGGTGCGTCCATGTTGTTGCACATAGGATTTCCTCATTTTTTTTATGGCTGAATAATATCTTGTTGTATCCATATACCATAACATCTTTATCCATTAATTCATTGGTGTACACAGCTTGTTTCCTTGTCTTGGCTTTTATAATTATTGCTGCTATAAACATGGAAGTCCAGATATCCTTTTTCAGTTAGTGTTTTTATTTATTTGGAAACAGTCCAAGCAGTGGAATTGCTGGATCATGTGGTAGTTCTATTTTAATTTTTTGAGGTTCCTTTATACTTTTTTCAGTACAAGATGCATCAATTTACAATCCCAGCGACAGTGCACAAGGATTCCCTTCTCTTCACATTCATGCTGGCATTTGTTACCCCTTGTCTTTTTGATGACAGCCATTCTAACAGGCATGAAGTGATAACTCACTTCGTTTTAATTTTTATTTCCCCAATGCCTAGTGATGTTAAGCATTCTTCATGTAACTGTTTGCCTTTTGTGTATCTTCTATGGAGAAATGTCTATGTAGGTACATTGCCTACTTTTGTGTGTGTGTGTGTGTGTGTGTGTGTGAGTGTTTTGTTTTGTTTTTGTTTTTGTTTTAAGTTGTAATGAATGGGATCATGAGTTCTATTGTTCATTCTGTTTTACTGTTCACTAGTTGGTGATACTCGGGAAATTACCTGTAACTTTTTTGAGCCTTGACTTTATCACACGTAAACTAGAGATGACAATTTCAATATTCTGAGGATCAAATGAGATACTATGTATAATTACCTCAGAGTGTGGCATATAGTTTTCTTATTTTTTATCTTCAATTATTAGGCCCATAAAAGGTTATTTCTTTCAGTTAAACTGAAATTCCTCATTGGATTTTTCAGAGAGATGTACTATTTCCGGTCCTTCCTAATAAGCCTTCAACTTTCTAAGGTAGGACTGCTGTGGACATCCTGTTCTTGAAGAAAACTCTCTGCTGCTCCCTCCCTACCACACAGACACACTTAATCTTGATTTATGTATCTTTGTATTGAAGTGCAGCACAAAGAATACTTTTTATTAGAATTGAGAGAGTTCTTAGGAGCCATTAGTCTAGTCACCTACGAGGGGATTATCATCTTAGCCAAAGTCACAAATTGATATGTAGAGCTAAATTTTAGTCTTTCCCTCAAAAAACAAACAAAAATACACACACATTTTTATTGAATAAGTTTTATGTGTAACATTTTGTAAGTTAAGATGTATAGCATGTATTTTGTTATATTTATAGATTGTGATGATTATAATGTCATATTTATACATTAAGGCACAATTTTATTTTCTAATATACTGTGCATTATAACATTATGGCTTATTTACTGCAAGTATGTACCCTTACACACCATTACTCATATCCCCCATCCCCACCCCATCTCCTGGCTACCACTATTTTATTGTTTTTTGCAGGTTTAACTTTGACATAAAATTAGGTGGGTTGAGATCTTATTTCTTATTTTAAGGGTTTATTGCTATAAATTTTGCTCTAAATATTGGTTTTGCTGGATCCTACAGTATTTAGTAAGTTGTGGTTTGATTTTCATTTGTTTTTATTTATTGTTGTTGTTGTTTTGTTTTTTAATATCCCTTTTGACTTCTTCTTTGACTGTATGGCTGTTTAGAAGTGTACAGTTTATTTTTAACACATTTGTAGAACTTCTCTCTTACACTGATTTCTAGTTTCATACCATTGTGGTCAAAGAAGATAGTTGATATGGTTTCAATCTTAAATCTGCTACGATATGTTTGTGGCCTATCATATGATCCACGCTAGAAAATGTTCCTTCATACTTATGAAGAATGTGTATTTTACTGGTGTTTGATGGAATATTCTGTATATGTCTATTAAGCTCATTTGTTCTAGTGTGATTCAGTTCTGACATTCCCTTGTTGATGATTTATCCATTCCTTATAGTAGAGTACTGAAATCCCCTGCAATTATTGTATTGTTATTTCTTTCTTAAGATCTGTTATTAATTGCTTAATATAGTTCAATGCCCACTTAGAAGTGTATATATTTATAAGTGTTATTTCTTCGTGATACATTTTTTATCATTATATTCTTTGTCCTTCTTACCCCTTTCGGCTTTAAGTATATTTTCTGTGATATAAGCATGGCTCCTACACCCACCTCCTTTTGGTTTCTTTTGGCTTTGAGTATCAACCTCCATCTACTCAACTTTGAGCCTAGGTATTTCTTATAAGCAACATGTAGGTGTTTGTCTTGTTTTGTTTTGTTTTTAAATCCATCCATCCACTCTGTGCCTCTTGCTTGGTGAGTTCAAGTCATTTACATTTCAGATGATTTCTGATATTTAAAGATTTACTACAATCATTTTATCTTTTGCCTTTCGGTTATTTTGTCTCTCCAGTATTTCTTTTCCTTCTGGTTTTCTCTACTTTTTTTTAGGTTTATTTATTATGAGAGAGACAGAGACAGTGCAAGTGGGGAAGGGGCAGAGAGAGAGAGAGAGAGAGAATCCCAGGCACAGAGCCTAACACAGGGCTTGATCCCATAAACTGTGAGATCATGACCTAAGCTGAGACCACGAGTCAGAGGCTTAACCAACTGAGTCACCTAGAGACTCCTACCCACCTTTCCAAACTAGTGATTTTCTATGCTGTTTGCTCAATATCCTGTTGGTTTGTTTTGGTTTGGTTTGTTTTTACATTTTGTGTCTCTGTTTTGGATTTTTGCTTTATGGTTACCATAAGGTTTACATAAAACATCTTGTAGATAAAATAGTCTTTTTTCTGTTGATAACAGTATCTACATTTTCCTGTAAAGGTTACATTGCTTTTGTCTTCCCCATTAATATTTCTGATGTCACAAATTACCTTTTTTTATACTGTAATTTTTACTAAGGCTAAGGTATAACCTTTATGCTATAGTTAGTTTACTATAGTATTCTTTAAAAAGTTACAGTATTCTATCACCTCTCATCTTTTCATTTCAGATTGAAGAATGTCTTTCAGCATTTCTTGTACAGCAGGTCTACTGGTGGTAAAACCTCTCAAATTTTGTTTGGGAAAGCCTTTATTTCTCCATCATATCTGAAAGATAACTGCTGGATGGAGTGTTTTGGCTAGCATTTTTTATCTTTCAGAATTTAAATATGTCATTTTACCCTCTCCTGGCCTGTAGATTGTCTGCTAAGAAATCTACTGATTAGCCTAAACAGGGTAATTTTGTAGGTTTTTGTCTTAATTTTTTTCCCCTGGCTGCCTTTAAAGTTCTTTACTGTTAATTTTTGACAGCTTTAACATCATATGTTTTGGAGAAGCTGATTTGGCATTGAGATAATAAGGTGTCCTATTAGCTTTGTGGACTTGTAAATACAAATTCTTCCCCAGGTTTGGTAGGTTCTCTGCTATTATTTCTTTAAATATTTTTTCTGCTCCCTTCTTCCTCTCTTATGTTTCTAGGACACACATTTTTCTTATGTCAGCTTTTCTAATGGAGCAAGACAATTTTCAGAGGGTTTCTTCACTTTTTAAGAATCTCAGTTCTCTCTCTGCTTCCCCTTCATTCATTCCTATTTTTCTATCACTGAGGTGGCTCATTCTTTTTTCCATATCATCTTTTCTATTCCCAATGCATTCTAATTCATTCTTCATCTCATTTACTTAATTTGTTTCATTCCTTTTTAGAATTTGAAACTTTTTGGTAAAGTATTCCTTCTGTTTACTAATTTTATTCCTGATTTATTGTATTGCTTGTGTTTTCTTGTAGCTCATTGGTTTTCTTCATAATGGCTAATTTAAACTCTATCAGATCACATTCTTCCAAATCTGAACTCTTTAAGTTTATTTGCTGGAAAGTTGTCATTTTTCTTTTTCATGATACCATTATCACTATGATTTTTCATGGTGTTTGATTTTTGATTCAACAGGTTGGTAGTAGGAGCCTTCCTTTTGTTTCCCAGAAGGTGGTGCTATAGCACAAGTTTTTGGTTTTCCTTAACCGACCTGACCTACCTCTAAGACTGGGACCTTGTGCATATATGTTTAAATAGGAAAGTTGGTGGCAGAGTTGGGGACAGTGTGTGCTTTGCTTGGGGTTCTGTATGTGCCCATTGGTTGGTGGGGAAATTGACAAGTGGAGGAAGTACTCCAGAGGTCCATGGGCAGCCCCCAGTAGCTTCCAGGAAGACGCTTTCCTATAGTTCTCTTTGCCTACTTCCTTTTCCTTCCCCATCCCCCCTGGCTCTGGGGTCTCCCTTCTGAGAGAGCAGCTGGTCCTCCAGCTGCAGCACACTTGGTTGGCATATCTCCACTTGATACATTTACCTTCCACTTCTCCCAGAAAATCTATGGCGGCTGGTTGATGGACGTGTCACTGCCTTCTTTTTGTCACCAACTCTGCTGCCACCTGCTCTGCTGCCCTTTCCCTTGTTCTGCCATCTCTACAGTACAGCCTAGCCTACCCTCTCTAAGTGCACAGATGGATGGATCTCTAAGGTATCCTGGTATGCTGCACACAGGCTTTTTAAATTTTGTTCGATCTGTCTATCTATCTGCTTTGGGTTGTCCAACTAGTTGTAAATCAAAAAGGAGAGAAAAAGAAAATACCTAATGCTGCCATGATGCTGACATCACTCGGATCTATTTCTCCTTATTATTTCCACTCTTTTCTTTGAAAACTAGTATTTTTATACTTATTTTGAAATCTTAAAGGTAGATAGGCAGTTGTATTTCATGCTTATATAAATGTTAAGAGCTCTTAAATTTTATCCTGGGACCTCAGAAGTAAACAAATGTGAAAAACCAGGGTAAGTGTTCTGCCCAATGTGTATATCCAATAATTAGTCAAATAACTCCTTAAAACAGGTCTAAAAACTGATGCCATACCTATTTTGAAATATAATGGTTTTAGAATACATATTTATCTTCCTGAATCATAGAAACCCTATTTGTATGGGGAGGGTATGATCCTTTCCTAGATATCCAGACATGATATTGGTAGAACAGAGCTTCTTCTAATTAAAATGCTGTGCTGTGATTTGGGTTCCTGACACTATCAGTCTTGGACCCCAGGTAAGACTCTCTAAATGAAGATAATAATGTAGTTTGGGCTGAATATGCAATAGACAGCTTTTCCCAATCTTTCTACATCTAAGTGCCATGTCAGAAACTTGTTAGAGAGAATGATTTGTTGTAAGGCTGCAGGGCTTATGGTAGTTTTGAATTCATTTTTGTGCAAACAGGGTGGGACAAGTTGTTATATCTGTACGAGCCAGATAGATGTTGAAAGGGAGTTATCAATTACTATTCTGACAGGACCATATCATTTTGAGTACAGCTGTAACTAGCCCAGCTCAACCACAGTTAAGGTAGTAAATATTTCTGGCTTTAAAATATTGTATCCCCAAATTTGGGCTGAAAGAATTAATACCTGATGTTGTGTAAATAATAATGTAGGTCATGACCATTTTACTACATATCCTAGCTCTGGCACTACTCTTGTTATTCTTGTCCCTTTGCTTGTCATTCTCCCTGATAGTTTGTAAGCATCTTGAGGGTAGAGATCATGGATTTTTCATTTTTGTATCCCCAGTGTGTAACTGAATGCATGGCAGAGTAGGCTCTCATATTTTTTTAAATGAATTAAAAAACTGTATTAAAGGCTACAACTAAAGAACAATTAGCCAATACTTCCTATAGTGAGCCTTGATGGGCTATGGTTACATGATTTATTATTCATATTTAAAATCTGTACATAATTTTACGTACTAATTGGTTGAAACTATGAAAGAGGAAATGAAAGATTTAGTATTCTTTCTTAGAAGGTATTGGGAAGCTTTTGTAGATGATTCATAGATTTCATTTTACAAAATTATGTCATCTAGTCTCTTGGGGGAAAACTCCAAATAAACAGTAACCTCAGTAACGTTAGATACCATGAATATTTTGCCAATCACTTTATCTGCAGCACCAACAATAGTGCCTGACATGTAATATGTATTTAATATATAATTGCTGAATTTTCACTGAGCATTTTTTCTGATCTATACCCATTCTCATCCTAAAAATGATAGGGGAAATCTTATATAAATAGATACTAGTAGAAAGAAAGATGTATGAAAATTGGGGCAAAGAGAAAATGGATACATAGAGTAAGTTGAAAGAGTAAGACAAATCTATGAAAATACATGAAATATAGTCTCGTGGAGGTGTTAGATATAAGTATGCATATACATGTATATGTATTCCCATATATTTATATGTATGTGTATGTATGTATACATATATATGTGTGAAAAAAGCAGTAAGTATATATATATGTGTATGTATATATATATATATATTTTTTTTTTACTTTATGTGTATCAAAAAAAGACAAACCAAAACATATTATCCAAATCAGAGCTGTCAGTGCTCTCCTAAGCCTCTCATGTTTTCTAACTAGCATTCAGGTGACCATTCCTGAATCTGAGCCCAGAACTCTTTCTTTACCCTAGAACTTCAGGAAGCAGATGGAAGTGCTGAGTTCAGCAGTTTCAACTGAATACTAGCCAATGTTGGTATATAAATTTCCCTACCCCCTTATCACATAGGAGTGAGCCATTTAAGGTACATGTTTTCATGTTGTTTTAAATCATTTCCCACAGTCTCCATGTAGGATTAAGCTTCGCTAGCCCACTCTAGTAGCTTTTTCATCTCTTTGCATTTTCCATATTACCTCACCACTTTGCCAGTGTTTTCTGCTCTTTCCAACTAAACTTTTAAACTAATCTGTGTCTTATAGTGTATTTCTTGTTAAAGCCAAAATTAGACCTATCAATAAAAACTGTATTCCAAAAGTGACAAGGGTAAAATTAGCCCTATTGATAGGAAGAACACTTACCTGAAATAAAGCTGCTTCATGGACACTCTTAGAGTGGAGAATGGCAGATGTATAAAACTACATCTTTGATGACCTTGATCAGGCAATGCCACTTTCTCCTATGATCAAGATAACCTCTTACTAAGAGAAGAATTTGAGCAAGAGGAGGATTCTCTATAAACTAGTATTAGGATTATTCGATCTTTGTTCACTTAATTACCATTCCATTTTCAGCTCAATCCTCATCTACCTTTGTTGCTTTGTTTTTACTCAATTGAAGGCTGCTGTTCATTAGGTACTTGTTACAGTTTTGGCTGACATACTGCTCACTTTCCAAGACTCTCCACACATCTGGTGTCACACTTTCTCCTTGTGAAGTTACCTTTCATAATAAAAGTTGTCATGCATGATCCCTATGGAGATGAGCAACCTTTTTGTTTTGTTTTGTTTTGTTTTGTTTTCTCCCAAGGAAAGAATAAGAAAAAGATGATATGCTGACACATCTAATACCTAAGCCAAACAATTCATTAATGTACTGATAAATTTTTTATCAGAAGTCTGATGGGCAGTTGTAGTCCATTGCCTGCTTGCTGCTCTTGAACACAAGTAGTTGTCTTGTCTCTTAAGCATGTGTGATACAATTCTGACAAGTTACAATACTTGACTATTTTTAGACCTCTGTTTCTTTTGCCACCACCTAATTCAATAAAAGCAGGAAAACAAAATTCCAGAAAAGAAGAGTTAACAAAAATTGAATGAAGTGAGAAATTCAGGCCATGCTTAGATAACTGAAAATAAGCAGATTGTGCCATAGTTAGTCAAGCTATTTTAGCTTTTTTGACAGCTTGTTCAGAGTATTATAGTCTAGCTATGATTAATTGTTTGTCTATCAATTGTTCAAATGGCAGAATAAAAAAGGAAACAGAAGGAGTACCTGAGTGGCTCAGTTGGTTAAGCATCCGACTTCAGTTCAGGTCATGATCTCGGGCTCTGTGCTGACAGCTCAGAGCCTAGAGTGTGCTTCATATTCTGTGTCTCTCTCTCTTTCCGCTCCTCCCCCACTCTCTCTCTCTCAAAAATAAATTAAAGACATTTAAAAAATTTACAAAAAGGAAAAAAAATCTATGTTCTTGAAGATTAGGCATGCCATTTGGACATAGCAAAAAACTGGATTTATAGACTCAAAATGAAATATATTGGTGAATAATTAAGTGATGACTAATCCACCAGAATGGAAAATTCAGCATTTTTCAACACCTGCCACCCTCCCTGCTCTCCCTTTCCCAGAAATCCTCCTTTTTACACATCTGAATATATGCTATCTTTGGTAGGTACCAAAGCTGTCAGGTTGTTTATATATGGTAAACACTATAGCTAAATATTAATGGAGAAACAACACTTGCCTTTATCTAATTTAGGTAAGGCAATATCACTCTGGATCTTAGAAAATAGATTAAAAGAATATAGGTCTCTGGAGTGGAAAGGAGGAGGACTATTATAGAGGGTTTTATTAATATTAAACATTTGCTGAAAACTCATTTAGCGCTAAACTCACTGCAAAACCCCTTTTATGCCATTTCGTGTTTAATCCTGACAATATTGAGTTAAGAACTGCTATGGTCCCCCCTTAGCAAATGAAGGAATTGAGCCAGAGAGATTAGTTGTCTAAGAGTAAATGGTAGAGTTTGCATTTTTACTTAGAATGATTTCAAAACCATGAGTCTCAAATGAACCCCAGTACTCATGGAGCCAGGTGAATATTGCTGATGGATATAGCTCATTACAAGAGGAAGAAAGAAAAAAAATGAGACAAGAGCATGAAGAATCGGGAAATCTTCAGTAGCTGGATATGAAAGAAGAAAAATGTTAGGTTGCAGCACTTCCAGACAGTCAAGTAATACCAGAGAAGAGATTTCTTGGGAACCCAAGGACAATGAATACTGGATCAGAAATGGCTTGAGTCTAGTCATCCAAGTCAGATATTCAAGAAAATATTATTATCAACTAAGAAAAAAACATAACGTGCATATAATCTTGTTTATCAATAGATTCCCTAGATGTCATTAGCACCTTAAGAATAGCTCCTTCATTGAGACAAGGCGTGTTGCCCTCCTCAACAGTTGTTTCTGAGTCATGGACTCATTCTGCATTCTCCCACAGATCTGCCCCATGCAACCACAGCCACTCAGCAGAAGTTCCTCGGAAGCAGCCCCTGACACATCTCATTCTACAAGTAGCCTAGACAGCGATCTGGGCTGCGTCCTCTCCTGGAGAGAGAGGAAGATAACCACACATAGTGGTTTGTCTGCAGCCCC
Source organism: Suricata suricatta (assembly GCF_006229205.1). Lineage (NCBI taxonomy): Eukaryota > Metazoa > Chordata > Mammalia > Carnivora > Herpestidae > Suricata > Suricata suricatta. Next base: position 62,715,889 of record NC_043704.1, on the reverse strand, counting down.
AGCAGTGGGCTGGGGGCAAACATTTGCCCATCCTCCCATGGAAATCTCACAGACGGCAGCACTAGACAACCATGTAGCTCATGCTCATTGTTACCCCAAAAGGTGGACTGGGGGCAGACATTTGCTCTTAACTGCAGGCCCTGCCTACCAATAACAGTCTCTCAAGGAACAATGCAGGGAGAATATCCTATAGTTTCGTACAACCACTTTCCCAGCAAATGGGAGGAGGGAAAGCATCCAGTTTGACCTAACTCCAAGCCAAAAGCAGCCCCAGAATGGCCCCTTCATGGCACAGGGACTAACCCCTGCCTACCACATGCAAATTGGGCCATTGAGCCTTCCTGGACTAATGGCAAACATAGCTCAGCCACAACAACAGGGTGCTCACAACACATAGGAGACATCCCTGAAATGCCTTGTTCTGCTGAACAGGAAATTTTCATTTTTAGGGCACTACATGACCTCTTCTTCATAAGACCACTATTTTTAAGATCAGGAGACACAACTAACTTTCCTAACACATAGAAAGAGACACAATGTTTACACAAAATAAGGAGACAGAGGAATATGTCACAAATGAAAGAACTGGACAAAATCACAGTGAAAGAGCCAAATGAAATGGATATAAGCAATATGCCTGACAGAGAATTCAAAATAATGGTCATTAAGTTACTGGACTTGAGAAAAGAGTAGAGGTTCTCAGACTTTCAACAAAGAGAGAGAGAAAAAAATCAGAGATAAAGAACTCAATAACTGAAATTAAATTTAAAAAAAAACAATCAATAGTAGATTATAGGAAGAATGCATCACTGAGCTGGAAGACAGTGTAACCAAAAGCAACCAAGCTGAACAACAACAACAACAAAAAGAATGTTGGGAGAGCCTTGGTGGCTCAGTTGGTTCAGCGTCTGACTTTGGTGTTGGCTCAAGTCATGATCTTGCAGTTTCTCAAGACTGAGCCCCTCATCACGTTCCACGTTGACAGTGTGGATTCTGCTTGGGATTCTCTATCTTCCCCTCTCTGGCCCTCCCCTAGTCATATTTATTCTCATATTGTCTCTCTCTCTCTCTCTCTCTCTCTCTCTCTCTCTCTCTCTCTCTCTCTCAAGTAAATAAATAAACTTTAAAAAAAGAAAAAAGAAGAATGAGAAAAAAGTTTAAGGGAAGTCAACAACACCCTCAAGTGTAATAATATTCACATTATAGGGATCTCAGAGGGAGAAGAAAATAAAAAGGGGGCAGATTTTTTATTTGTATATTAACTGAAAACTTCCCTTATCTGATGAAGGACACAGACATCCAATTCCACGAGGTACAGAGAGCCCCCAGCAAAATCAACCCCAGGAGGGTCACACCAAGAGAAACAATAATTAATATAGCAGAAAGCAATGATAAAGAGAGAATTTTAAAAGCAGCAAGACAAAAGACTTATATACAAGGGAAACCTCATAACCTCATGACCTGAGCCGAAGCCAGACACTCAACCAACTGAGCCACCCAGGTGCCCCCAAAATAAAATATTAGCTGGATTTTCAGCAAAAACTTCAGGCCAAAAGGACTATGGATTCAAGGTGCTGAAATGAGAAACAAAAACAAACAAACAAAAACCTGCACCAAGAATACCCTATTCAACAAGTCCTACTTTCATAAGAGAAGAGATAAAGAGTTTTCTAAACAAAGAGAAAACCAAACATCAAAAACTTAAGTTTATCACCAGTCAGGCAGCCTTTCCAGGAACATTAAAGAGAATTATTTAAGTAGAAAGTAAAGGCCATAATCAGAAGCAAGTAAATTAGAAAAGGGAAAATAATCACTGTTAAATACAAACAATAAAATAGATTAATCACATATAAAACCAGTACAGAGGATAAAGCACAAAAAGTAAAATCAATTATATCTATAAAAATGATTCCAGGAATTCAGAAAATAATAGAATGTAAAATATTATATCATGCACATAAAACATGGGGGTGGGGTAAAAATTTAGTGCTTTTAGAATGGGCTCAAACTTAAGCAACCATCACCTTAATACAGACTGGAATATGTATAGGTGATTTATATTAACCTAATAATAACCGCAAATCAAAAACCTGTAATAGATACGCAAAAAGTAAAGAGAAAGGACTCCAGCATATCGCTAAATAATGCCATCAAACCACAGGAAGACAGTAAAGGAAGAAAGGAACAGAGAATAACCACAAAAACAACTGTTAAGCAAGTAACAAAATGACACTATATACATACCTATCAATAATTACTTTGAATATAAATGGACTAATTGCTGTAATCAAGAGATAAAAATTAAGGCACATGTATATGCTGCTTATAAGAAACTCATCTGAGATCTAAAGACACTTGCCAATTAAAAGTAAAGTGATAGAAAATCATTTATCATGCAAACAGAATAAGAAAGCCAGAGTAGCACTATTTATATTGGGCAAAATAAACTTTATTTATGTTTTATTTTTTTATGTCTTTTATTTACTTTTTGAGAGACAGAGAGAGACAGTGTGAGTAGAGGAGAGTCAGAGAGAGAGGGAGACACAGAATCTGAAGCAGGCTCCAGTCTCTGAGCTAGCTGTCAGCACAGAGCCCGATGCGGGGCTTGAACCCACAAACCGTGAAATCATGACCTGAGCTGAAGCCAGACACTCAACCGACTGAGCCACCCAGGTGCCCCCAAAATAAACTTTAAAAAACAAAGACTGTTACAAGAGACAAAGAACTATACTATATTACATAAAGTAACAATCCAACAAGAAGACATAATTGTACATGGTTATGCACCCAATCATAGGAGTACCAAATACATAAAGCAGCTATTAACAGACATAGAGGAAGAAATCGATGGTAATAAAATAATAGTGGAGAACTTTAACACCCCACTTATATAAGGGGTATATCATCCAGGCAGAAAATCAACAAGGAAGAAACGCTTTGAATGACACATTGGACTAGATGGATCTAAAAATATATTCAGAACATTCTATTCTAAGACAATGGAATACACATTTTTTTTCAAGTGCACATGGAACATTCTCTAGAAAAGAGTACATATTAGGTCACAAAACAAACCTCAATGATTTAAGAAAGACTGAGTCATATAATGCATTTTTCTGCCACAATGCTATGAAAGTAGAAATTAGTCACAAGAACAAAATTTGGAACACAAATATATGGAGGCTAAATAATGTGCTACTAAACAAGGAGTGGATCCACCAAGAACTCAGAGGAACTTAAAAAAATGCATGTGTAAATGAAAGTGAATCCATGATGGTCCACAATATTTGGAATACATCAAACACTATTCAAAGAGGAAAGATCACTCAAGAAGCAAGAAAATTTCAAGTGAACAACCTAACCTTATTTCAGAAATAGAGACTAAGAAAACAGGAGAACAGATTAGTCAAACCAGGAGCTGGTTCCTTGAAAAGATAAAATTGATCAGCCTTTAGCCAGACTCATTAACAAACAAACAGACAAAAACAGAAGACTCAAAATCATAAATGGAGAAGAAATAAAAACAAAATACAAAGGATTCTAAGAGAGTATCATGAAAAAATGCATGCCAACATATTGGACAACCTAGAATAAATGGATATATATATCCAAACCTAAATCAGGAAAAAATAGAAAATTTGAACAGTCAGATTACTAGCAATGAAAATTGAATCAGTAATCAAAAAACTTCCCAGAAACAAATGTCCAGAACCAGATGGTTTCACAATTAAAGAAACATTAATATCTATTCTTTTCAAATTCTTTCAAAAAATAGAAGAAGGGCAGTTTCCAGATTCTTTGTATGAAGCCAGCAGTACCCTGGTACCAAAACCATAAGATGAAAATAAACTTCAGGCCAACATATCTGATGAATAGAGATGCAGAAATCCTCAACAAAATATTAGCAAACCAAACCGAAGATTACATTT
>NC_043704.1:62688697-62711860 GCF_006229205.1 Suricata suricatta | reverse complement strand
GGGACATAAAAAAACAGGCTGTCAGAATTGAGATGAACATACGGAAGGCTGCTTCACAACAAGGGTTGTTACCCGGCTGAAATACATTATCATTTTCTAAAAATGTTAAACATTTGAAGAGGATGCAGACCTCCATTTTTCTTTCTACAAGACTTTCAAAATCACCACATATTTCTAGTCTAGAAATGTTTTAGGTGTAATTTGGATTGAAGGGCAGTGGCCATTCTAAATTAATATCTCCCAAGGTCTCATCTCGTACATAATGTTATTATTTTGTTTCTTTGGGCAGTTTAACCTCATTTACCTTTGATGTGGCAGAAGCTTTTTCCCCCTTTCATCGTATTTTCCAGATGACTGGCAGCCATTAGAGAGATGCATGGTATAAAGAATAAGGAGGAAAAAAACGCAGCAAAGAAAGTCCACAAGAGAATACGCCAAGTTAAACAAATAGGATTTGTTTCATGTTATAAAAATCAAACCACTGTCTCTTTATCATGGTAGGTGAGGAGGCTAGGGATTTCTTTGGAAAGTTACCTAACCCCTGATCTTCTAAATCTAGATACAATTAGTTACACCCATTTTGTTTGTTTGTTACAGTGTGAAAGGAAAATAAATTTACAATTACCGAGGTACTTAGGACCCAAACTATGCAAATATTACAGATTCAAACCGTGGAAATATACTCAGAATGTAGAATAACTCACAGTGCATCACTGATGAGGTAACAGTGGTGCTTATATGATTGTGGATCATAAAAGTATGGCTAGTCAGAGGAAGATCTATATTACAGGGAAAGTATTTCATTATTTGTGACAAATGGAAATGGCTAGACAAGGACTGTCTTCCAGAAATTAAGATGCTTTGATCCCAACTCAAATTTGGGAAATTTACTTTTAAAAGAAATATTCAGAGGCACCTGGGTGGCTCAGTCCGTTATGCATCTGACTTCAGCTTAGGGCATGGTCTCATGTTTGTGGATTCTGTGTTATTTTCTCTCCCCCTCATGTTCATTCTCTCTCTCTCTCTCTCTCTCTCTCTCTCTTTCTCTCTCTCTCTCTCCTTACCCCCGTCTCAAAAATAAACATTGAAAAAAAAAAAAAGAAAACATTCACTAAGGTAGATAGCCACTGTTGCTCAACCTTGTTGTTTATGGGTTTGTTAAATATAAGATTTGTGGTTTTCTCCTTTTCTTTTAAGGATTTTTTTTTGTCTGAGTCTCTAAGTTTTTTTTTTTTCTTCTTGCCTCATTACTTATTGAATCCCAGCTTCTCTTAAAACTTATAAATAATAAGTTTACTATGTTGCATTTCATTCCAATTTTTTTTCATTCAGTTTTCTTGTTGCATATCTTTCTCTCCAATTGTCCTGTCCAACTTCTCAGGTTCTGCAAAGGTTGCTAAGGAATTCTGCGCTTGCCCTACAGTCAATCATCGACATTCACTGACACACGGGACCGGCTTCATCTTCTTTATGTCTATATAGCATCGTCAGAGAGTATTTTGGACATACGATGAAGCTGTTTAAAGTAGAAGTTATAGATTAGCTTTCTAGATTCATCTATCCACTCGTGCATAAGTTTCTTGGATTCACAGCATTCTCATGATGAAGAGACTGCTGTTTGTGCAATATCATGGGGAGTAGAGGTCTGGTACCTCAAAAGTTTCACCAGTCTCTTTTACCTTCCCTGTTTTCCATCTATTTTCTTCCTGTATTTCCTTTCCTTATATCATCTATTTGTATATATAGCTATTACCTATCTATTCTGTGTAGAGTGCATTATGTCAGTTAGTCTGGGAACCCAACGAATTTGGCATTATCTTTGATACAGGATATATAGGGATAAGGCAACTGAGTCACTGGAGATTGAAACTTCGGCATTCAGTGTGGATTTGTGAGAGACAGAGTGGTTCCTTTAGCTTTTCTTTAGCATTTTCACTTCCTGTGAGGCCTTGGGGATTTCAATATCAAAGGTATTTCACACAACTGTGAGGTGTAGGCCCCAGGATGTCATCAAGAGGCCTCATTTTACAGATAAAAGAATTCAGGGCCTGGATAGTTCTGGTGACACTACCCATTAATAGCTGAGTTTGCACCTAATATGCACCCTCCCTGATCTTTCAATCAATCACAATCCTTTCCCTCTACCCTAGCTTAAATCTTAAAAGTTCTTTCTCTATTAAGAAAAACATAAATCAAACATGAATGACTATAAAGTACAGAAATATTAAAAGGGAGGAAAGATGAAGGGCAAGTACAAGTACAATTTAAAAGTTTCCAGGTTTTTCTTATTTTTTTTCCATCTTTAACATTTTTAACTCCTTTATGAAGAAAATCAAGATTAAAATGCACATTTGGAAAGGTTAATTGAACTTATTTATCAACTGTGATAGGATATTCTGCCTATCACAGTAGAATATTTTCAAGACAGGATGAAAGTCCTTTGTGATTTTTTTTTTTACTGTTGATTTATTTTTGAAAGAGAAACAGAGAGAGAGCACACACACAAGGGAAGGGCAAAGAAAAAGGGAGACGTAGAATCCAAAGCAGGCTCCAGGCTCTGCTGTCAGCACAGAGACTGACTCGGGGCTCGAACTCATTGACCTCAAAATCATGACCTGAACCACAGTCAGACACTTCATCTACTAAGCCACCCAGGAGAAAGCCCCAGGTTTTCCCTCAGTATTGAACAAATGGCGTTTACATTAATTTGTACCAAACAGAAAGTTTCCTGTTAAAGAAATAGCTGCCATCATTTTGCATCCACATATGTCACTTTATAGCCAAGGTTAAAATGCCTTCTGAGGTGCCAATAGAGTGGCTGACATTTAGCTGACCTTTGGGTCATGACTGTGGAATAACTGTTTTTTTTTTAATATAAAATAATGAGAATATTCCTCCCTAGCTCTCAAACTGTGTTAGCATGGGAATCTCACAGGGGCCATGCCCAAGCATGCCCATGATTCCTTATGGGCCTGCAAAGCAAAGTCTTTCTCAAAGTATCAAGCAAATCTACAGCCTTCATACTCCCAGGGAGGTACTTAAGGCACATGTGGGCCCATGCCTCCATACATACAAGAAAATAATGTTTGATGAAGCTCGTTATAGAAAAGAGACCTCAAGGCAAGGCACCTTAGTTTCCTTTACTAAGGATACTTCCAAATCATAGTTATAGAATATGTTCATTGTGTAATTCCACTGAAGATAGGAGCCTTTCTTCCACTTTCCTATTTTTCACAAACTAGATGACACAACAATCTGCCATTATTTATAATCTCACAGTCTTGACCTTGTACAGTATTGATACATAGGAAAGCCTATTATGTCAGCTATGAACACATTTGAGTTTACAATTTTGTTGAATCTTATGATCCATTTTTTTTAGAGTTTATATTAACTCCAGCCTAGTTCACATGTAGTGGTAAAGTAGTGTCAGGTGTACAATAATTGATTCAACAATTCTGTACATTAATTCTGTACATTACTCTGCTCATAAAGATAAGTGTTCTTTTCAGTCCTCTTCCACTATTTCACCCATTCCCCACACCCACCTTCCCTCTGGTAACCCTCTGTTTTCTATTGTTAACAGTCTGTTTTTTTGGTCTTTTTTCCCTTTGTTTGTTTCCTTTGTTTCTTAAATTCCACATATGGGTGAAATCATATGGTATTTGCCTTATAATCTCTAGATATATCCATGTTGTTGCAAATGGCAAGATTTGACTTTTCTTATGGCTGAATATTGTGTGTGTGTGTGTGTGTGTGTGTGTGTGTGTGTGTCTGTGTGTACTGCACTTCTTTATCCATTCATTTACCAATGGACATTTGGGCTGCTTCCATAATGTGGCTATTGTAAATAATGCTTCAATGTGTTTTTGTTTGTATTCTTTGGATAAATACCCAGTAGTGAATTTACTAAATTACATAATAATTCTTTTTGAAATTTTCTGAGGAAACTCCATATTGTTTTCCACAGTGGCTGCACCAGTGTGCATTCCCACCAACAATGCATGAAGATTCTTTTTTCTCCAATATTTTTTATTATACATTAATTTTACCAGTAATTCGAAAGACTGAAACCCAGCAAAAAGTTCAAATGTCTTTAGGAAATAGTATTTATTATAGTTTTAAAGTTAGCTAACAATTTCACGACCATGGGTCACTTAAAGTGCTTTCTTTCAGGCAAGCTGTAAAACATAATATTGTAACATATTTCTTATACAAAATAAGTGTGTCTGAGCTAAGTTGTTTATATATTGTGCTAAAAAGTAGAAGATAAATTTTCTTGGTTCTTTTTATGAACAAAATTGTGTGATATTATTATATTTCATCCACTATTATTCGCTTTAGACCAGGGAAGGAAAACTATGGGTCATATCTAGCCTTGTCCACCATATCTAGTCCATGTGGTCGATCTAGATTTTGTAAATAAACTTTTATTGAAATGCAGCCGTGTTCATTCAGTTACCTATTGTGCATGGCTAAGTGTGTGCTCCCACAGCAGAGCTGAATAGTAAGGACTGAGACTTTATGTCCTGCAAAGTCAAAACTATTTTCTTTGTGAACTTCTACAAAAAGTGTTTCCCCCACATCGCCTCAAGCTGTGATTCAATGGGAAGATAGCTTCTATAAATCCCCTAGTATTTTCGGGTCACATATCCTGGTCAAAAAAATGTCATTCTTGATATTTCACAAACAGAAGGATCTGAGGTCCTAATCAAACTTTGAAAGGCCATGATATATGTAGAGAAGTTTTCTTTCTTGAATCAAACATTATTTTGCAGATTCAGCTTGCACATCTTTAATAAAAGATTTAATGTGAATTTTATTTTCATTTTCCTGAGGATATGTCATTTACTTGTAGTTGCTTTTTCTACCATCCTTTCTATTCCTGCCATAGTATTTACACAAGTTATTTATGGTATGTGAGAGAGAATGTGTCTCTAAGATGAAAAATACTTTTTTCTCGATTAATTTTTAATGTATCAGTCTCTTTGCTTACCTGAAAACTAACCCTGTTTTTAATCCATAGCAGCACACTTTAGTAGTACATCATTCAAGATTTCAGTGTTATCACTAGGTGTTATCTTCTATATTACTTTCCAGTTCACAGTTACTTTCTTTTTCTATGTCATTCATGGTCTTCCCTAATGCAGTGATGTTTATCCTTTGCATAGTTAATTCCATTTGAATAGAAGAGCTAAAACAAAGCAATCCAGCCCTTTGAGCAAAGTGTTTTGCCATTCTCCTGAGCTTCAGGGATAAAAAACTCTCTTAATTGGTCTCTGGAGTTTTGACTATCATTAACTATTTTAAACAAACCTTTTCTGTTAAAAAGAGACCAAGAAATTAAGTACAATATTGTTCACTTCAATAATATTAATAATTGTAAATGTCATGTCAGTTCCAACTGGACCTGTCCCTGGATAATCAGACTCTAATGAAAAGCTAAGGAGTGATGTAGGTAAATAGGGAGCAGTCACCTACATCAAAGAAATCTTGCTGAATCTCATACATGGTAAAAGATGTATCAGAATGTATAGGAGTAATTAGGGAAACACACTTACAAATGCCCAAAATAGAGGATTATAAGCTTCTTGAGGGAATAAAGTTAATATATCAATTCCTTCTGATACTTTTAGGAGTGAACTAAGTTCCCTTACTAAAAATGCAGTAAATGTTAAGAGCTGACTAATAGAAATCCTGTAGGATATTAGGTCTTACATAGTAGCAGAACAAAAATTAAAAGTAGTATTCCAAGTTTTGTGTACATGTTGTTGAAAGCTCATTCATTCCCTTTTCCACCATTATGATTGCCTTGTCTGTTTAATTGAGAAAAAAGTAAATGATCATTTGTTTTTCTAATATGATGCATACTTAGAGAAATGGAACAATCTCAAATTCACTTTCTTATAGATGAGTATACCGTTCTAGGTAAAAGCCATTATGGAACAAGAAACATAACAAAGGATGAGAATATGAAACACATTTAAAGTCATAATAAACATCTAAAGAGAAGAAAGATAAAGTTCTATTTGGCCACCGGTCTAACGTACTTCATTGCTCTGTCACACAAGTTATATGGTAGACATCTTGTGGGCATTGAAAGTTGGATCATTAGGGCAACATGAGAAATAGATTGTAGGTTTGTATACAATAGTTTTAGTCACCCCCGATAGGTTCCTTGTAGCCTCTGCTCCCTTAGTCCATACTACAATAGAGAAACAAACACAGACTTTTGTTTTCTGGAGAGTTCCCACTGAACATGCTTCCTCAGCTAAATTCTTAATAACCATCAGGTGTGAAACACAGTATCTTAGGCACAATTAGATATCACAAAAACCTTTCTTTCATTCAATAAATCTCTAGGTATCTCTCATGCGTAATTTGCCAGGGTCAAATATGAGAAATGATATTCACAACTTTTGAGTAGCTTGTAAACCTAGTTGAAGAAGTCAAACAAATGCATTAAAAATTGTGGTACAAGGCATCATGTGATAAACATTATTCAGATATTTTAATCAGTAAATTAAAAAAAAAAAAACCCTGAAAGAAATCACCTCCAGGTGTAGAGATAAGAGACAATCATGAAAAAGATGGCTCTTCAAATTGTGCTTTAACAAATTTAACAGATATAGATGTGAGGAATAGAAACTGCATTCCAGGCAATGGGAATGGCATAGGAAAAGACTTTAACTTAGGAAATGTGAATATGTATTAATGGACCAAAGTGTATCGAGAAAATGTGGCAAAGGTGAAAGTGTATTAATATGTTGGTCTGTATGCAGGAAAAGGGTACAGCTGAGGTAAGAAATAAAATAGAAACATTTTAGGCAGGGCCAAATTTCGGTGGACCTTGAATGGCAGTCTTAGGTGTTTGGTCTTCCAGTGGCAATGGAAGCATTTTAAGCAAGGGATTTAATTTCATAAGTTATTTTGGCAGCGCTAGTTAGGAGAGAAAGGGGGAAAGAGATGCTATCAGAGGCCTGGCTGCTATGTTAACAGAGTAGTGAAGAACAGAGCTAATAATATCAAGCCAGCACAGTGGATAGACTGTTAGAGAAACTCAAAAAAGAAGTTGGTTCAAGTAAGTGAATCTAAAAGCCCTCATTTTATCCATTTTACATTCATTTAAATGTGCTGACAAGTGTGAGGAGAGGTAGAAAAAAATGTGTTAAGAGAGCTCATGAGATAAGAAAGAATTTTTTTCAAGAATTTTTGGTTGGTTATAAAAATGTTTTGCCAAAAAGAAACTGTCAATTTTCTTCTAAGTTTTAAAATGGTTTTTGATGTAATAGTTGTTGAATTCAACATCATTATCTATACAGACATATGTATATCATGTACATATCATATATACATTCATATATAGGTATATTATACAATACACATATAACCTGGGACTCTAATAAATTTGCATGTACTACTAAAATTTTGTATTAAGTTAGTGTCTTAGTTTAGGGCGCTATAACAAACTATGACAGACTGGGTTGCTTATAAATGACAGAAATTTATTTTTTGTAGTTCTGAGTGCTGGAAGTCCTAGATCAGGTGCCAGCATGGTTGGAATCTGGTGAGAGCCTTCTTTTGCGCTGCAGCCTGCTGCTTCTCTGGGTATCCTCACATTGCAGAAAGAGGGCTTTATGGGGGTTCTTTTATAATCTCACTGATGAGGACTCTCCTCACATTATCTAAGTACTTCCCTGAGCCCCTCCCTCCCCCCATAGTGGCATCACATCTGGGGTTAGGATTTCAACATAAGAGTTTGAGGGAGACATGACCATTTAGTCCATATCTGTGTTCAAAAGAAATCAAATACTTGTTTTCTGTACCAAATATGTTTGGTTAATACTTATTATCTGTCACCTATTAGGGCAAACTGATAATCAATTTAATAAGAGGTCATTGAAAGTGTATGTATCTGTGTCTGTTACTGGTGTGTTAGACTCCACTAAGTAGCTTTTTTGACTCTTTGCTGCATATCAGTCCTTCAACAAGACAGCACAGTTCCAGGTGATGTTTGTGAATCAGCACCTGTAGAAGTCTTAATGAATTTTTCCTCCTTTGGTGCATTACCCTTTTTGCCCCATCTTCTTAAACACTGTCAGTTCATTTGCAATATATTCTAATGCATACTTGAAACAGAGAGTGTCAGTCTACAGTGCTCAGGTTTGAAATGCAGAAAAACTGGGATTGCTTCCTTTTCCTATGGCCTTGCTGTCAGCAGTATCTTACTTCTGCTCCAGTACTCTTCATCCTAGTGACTTCTTACCCTGCTTTTGGGTGACTTCTATTATCTTCAGTAAGTTTTGGAAAGGTTCAGAAACACCTCCCTTCCTTGGCTCTTTGGGCACTCTCTACCCAGATTAAATGCCCTTTCCTTCCCATGGAGTCTGCCATGTTTGACTTTTGGGGCCCGTTGATCCTCTTATAGATTGTACATAGTGTGTGGAAAAATAAAGCTTTCATAGCATTTAAATATTTTTTACCATGTACTTGAATTAAAAAATAAAGGCAATGAATATATTTAAGGAACATAGATTTTAAATCTGAATGACTAAGTAAAAATAGACTTAGGTTGGCTTAGGAAGTTGCTGATTTTCCTAATCTCAAATACCAATTTGTTTATTTTTAAGTATTATTATGTTTTTTATTTTCGAGAAAAAATGAGGGAAAGCGGTAGAGGGAGAAGAAAGAGACTACCTTAAGCACTCTTGATGCTCAGTGTAGAACTGACATAGGGCTCTATCTCAGGACTGTGAGATCATAACCTGAGTTGAAATCAAGAGTCAAGCTTCAACTGACTGAGCCACCAGGCCTGCCCTCAAGTACCAAAGAATCTGGGGACCCTGGCTAGCCCAGTCAGTTAAGCTTCTGACTCTTTGGTTTTGGCTCAGGTCATAATTCCACAATTTCATGAGTTCAAGCCCCATATGGGGCTCTGTGCAGCTGGCAGTGCAGACCCTGCTTGGGATTCTCACTCACTCCCTTTTTCTGCCCCTCCCCCACTCACACTGTCTCTGCCTCTCTCAAAATACATAAATAAACTTTAAAAAATATATCTAAAGATTTAATGTATATGAAGACACAGTTGACCAGGACACTCAGACAGCACCCCTAAGGTTTATTTGGTTTAACAATAAGGATTTTAATCTTGCAGCTCTCTTATGACCTGTAGATTTTTATCTACACGCAGAGATCCTAGGGTTGTTCCTTTCCCTGCACATTAGCTGGAAGTTTGTACTTGGCATGGTCTTGACCCTAATGATCTTTATTTCTTTAAAACCAATCTAGCTACTCTTCTGTGTTTGTCTATACTATACTTGGAACTCTGACTTATTGTATTTTTACTTATTTAATCTACCTATCCTTGGGTGGAATTGGTCTTACTCTATAGGATAGCCAGAGGTGATTACCACTGCTTTCTCAGTAAGAGTCCTGTGGCTTTCATGGTGGATTAACTTCCTTTCTTGAGGGTAAATCCACCTCCAATCATCTTCGTATAGTCCCATCCCTTCTTCAGCTACTAAGTTCCCATCCAATGGAAGAAGTTGACTCCTAAGTACTAGATATTAGGACCACTTGCATAACTAATGTACAGCCCCTGCCCTTGTGGTACTTACAGTCTTGGAGGGGTGGATCACTGTGTCATTAAAATGACCAATTTGATATTTTTCTGGCCATCAAGTTTTAGTGTCCTATCTATATAGTTCCTGTATCTTTCTTCACCTACAAAGCAGAAATGATTGACATTTTTGTCCAATTAATCATTAGGTCTTTCTTGGCCCAGTATCCCCTTCCTCATACTTTTCAGCAAACATTCTCTTTGCTGAATTTGCTCTCAATTATCTCTTGTGGTAGAACTGTCCAGCATCCCATAACTATATATGAACAGTATCAAAGTGATTTTACGCATAGGCTCTAGGTCCTAGAGGAAAAATGAGAGTCAAAATTTTTCATGGGAAGAAAAAAGAAAGGTCATAAAATAGAATCCTGGAATTACTGACCAAACTTTGATATGCTTATATTTTTAAGTAAATATTAGCTATTAGCCACTTTTGCACAGGGAGAGGAAAAATGTTGTAGTATGAAATTGAATCAATAATAAAAAGGCATTGTTCTTCCTGATAGTTTTAATATATCATTCCCTTTCTGCAACAGTCAAAATTTTTACTTATTGCCCATCAAAATAGTTTTAAATATATGAAGTTTAATTTTTGTCATTTCTAGTCCAGAGGTTGACCGTTCTTTGTCCTATCCTTCCAAGGACTGCTTTTATTTTCTGTTTTAATCTCAATATTATATTTCCATTCCATACATATTCTGAGAGGTCACAAGGTACTAGCACCTTTTATGCAAATCAAATAAAAATGTACAGGGTGTTTGGTTTTTATTTTCAAAAGTTGATTCACATGTGCTCCCTGCTGCTGTCTACACATGCAAATGCTTGAAAAGCACAGTGTTTTTGGCCTTGGTATCCTAACTCCAGAGGGCATCATTTTTGTTCCTTTAGAAGGCAGAGGCCATGTATCTCTCTTTATTATGTTCAACAATGACTAAACGCAGGGCGGCATTTTCTCAGAACCTAGTATTGCTCCTACATTTTGGCACCTATATTTTGAAGATTTTGTATGTCATTAGTTATATTAAGGACTCAACACAAAGGTTTTTCATTATTGTCTCTTTGGACATCTTATCGAATTTAATAGAAGTTCTAACCTGCACATACTTGAGCATGACCATTTATTACTATTTAGGATTCGTTTATTCGATTTAAGATTCTATAGCCACCTCTCCACCCCCTTTCTCACCCATAATTACTGTTTCTCTCTGCTCAGTATTGCATAGTTTCTCTATTTTCAATTCCAACACCTACAATATAACTCCTAGATAGTTTAACCATAGCATATACAGTAAAGTGTGGTGGTCAAGAGCATGGGTTTGGGATATAGATAGGTTGGATTGAAAATTTACCATTGTTTTTTTTTTTTTACAAAGTATGTGATCTTTGTCAGGCCAATTGATCTCTCCAGTTTCTTCCTTGATAACACCATCTTACATGTTTGTTATTTACATTAAAGAAAATGATGATTGTGAAACACTTAAATAGGGCTTGGTACATGTTAAGTGCTCAATACATAATAAGTATACTTATGAGAGAAATTAAGATGCTGTAGAAGTAGGGGGACCCTGGGCTTTCTTAGTCCCTCAAACACAGTTGTATTGAGGTCAGATCACTTGAATCACCTAGGATGTCCATCTGCCAAGTGGCAGGCGAATCTTCACAGTTGGAGGGAGATGGTATGGCAGGTACAGGGTGTGTGCATGTGATTGGGAAGAGAGAAACTTTAGTGTCACAGAAGGGAGAGTGCCCATTTCAAGTAGAAACAAAAGGGAGGGAATGAGAGAAGGGTTGAGAGAGTGCAGCATCAGGTTTGTGCAAGAGGAAACTCCTCTAGACCATCGGCTAGGGAGTGAGAAGTATAAGTATTGTTGTAGGTCTTTGTTTATTTACTTGTTTTTGCAAACAGGATTTAGAACTCATACCCTGAAGTTTTAGAAGTGTTTGAATTTTGAATTTCTCCAGAGTAGAGCTGCTCCTGGGGAGACGGAGGGAGCTGGCTCCAGGAGTGCATAGCATGGTGTAGGGAAATCAGGAGCACACTGGGAGAGAACATTACATTCCACTTTCTGGAGTACTTTGGGGAGTACAGATTCTGTGAACTGCACAGGTGTGGGGTTAATTTTCTGTGACTGAGAACATCAGAGACAGTGTGCAGAGGCCCCGCTTGGTGCCTGGTCCTTTAAGACTGAATTTAGTCATGTGCCTAAGGGGGACGGGGCAGAAGAACATATGCCTGTTGAGGTGCAGGACTTGCTGACTGCCCTTGCTATTCTATGAGGGCTGCCCGAACAGTGGTGGGTGTGAGAACCCCTGTCCAGGAATGAGAGATTGGAGTGGTGCCCTTCTTCCCCCCAACACCAACAGGGTAGGACTTGAGAGAACAGAACAGTGGCCCCCCATGGAGGCAGGACCTGCTTACACTGTACACACCCATCTGACAACTGCTTATTTAATGGGGCAGGAATGACTGTAAGCTAACACATTAAGCCTTTCCTCCAGAAGACCTTCACCCCACATGCACTAAGTGTACTGTAAATAGTGTGCTTCAAAACCACTCCTGCAGTTCTGGCAAAATTAGGGCCAGTCTTACCTTTTCCCTCATTTTTTTCTTTCCTTTTCTTTTCTCCTTCTCCTTTCTTCCTCCTTCTCATTCTCCTCCTCATCGTCCTCCCCCTTCTTCTTCTTCTTTTGAATCAGCCTTACAGTTTTTTTTTTATTCTCTCATAATTTTTTGATCCCTTTCCTTTACTCTTTCTTGGGTATATAGCCTCCCCACTTTTTTTCCATGCTTAATTTAGCAATCAAATCAAAGCACACCTAGATAAAGGTCTATACATCCCCCCCCCCCACACACACACTGCAAACAAGGAGATCAGCTCAAACTCAGAGGCAGAGTGCACACAGTGTAAACCAGAAACAGTTGTTGAAGTGCCTGGCCCTTAACAGTGTATAATCTCTTTTTAATATAGTATTACTTTTAGGTGCAGGAAATGTACCAAGGTTTTAAATCATTCAAAAGATAGAAACTAGTCAAAATGACAAAACAAAGGAATTCTCTCCAAAAAAAGATCCTGAAGAACTCACAGGTCAGGACTTGCATAAAACAGATATAAGCACTATATCTGAACAAGAATTTAGAACAGTCATAAGACTACTAGCTAAGCCTGAAAATAGGTTAGAAGACACCAGAGAAACCCTTTCTGCAGAGATCAAAGACCTAATAACTAGTCAGACTGAAATAAAAAAATGCTATTACTGAGATGCAAAACTGACTGGATACAGTCACAATGAGAATTGAAGAAGCAGAAGAAAGAATAGGTGATATAGAAGAAAAAATTATGAAAAATAATGAAGCTGAAAAGAAGAGGGAAAGAAAACTATTAGTCTCAAAGGGAGACTTGGAAAACTTAGTGATTCTATAAAACAAAGGAATATCTGTATCATAGGAGTCCAGAGGAAATCAAGCAGGAAAAAGGGGCAGAAGATTTATTTAAATAAATTATAGCTGAGAACTTCTCTAGTCTGAAAAAGAAAACAGACATTTAAGTCCAAGAGATAGAGATTTCCCCTCAAAATCAATAAAAACAGGTCAACAGCATAAGATATCATAGTGAACCTTGAAAAATACAAAGATAAAGAGAATTCTGAAAGCAGCTAGGGACAAAGCTTCTTAAACTACAAAGGTAGACACATAATCATAGCAGGAGACTTGTTCACTGAACGTTGGCCCACCAGAAGGGAGTGGCAGGACATTTTCAATATGTTGAATGGGGAACACATATAGCCAAGAATTCTTTATCCAGGAAAGCTGTCATTCAGAACAGGAGGAGAGATAGATTTTCCCAGAGAAACACAAACTAAAAGAGTTTCTCACCACTAATCCAGACCAGTAAGGAACTTTTCAGGGGATTCTGTGTGTGGGGGTGGGGGGAGACCAAAGCAAGAAAGACTACGAACACCGAAGAACATCACCAGAAACATCAACTCTATAGGTAACACAATGGCACGACATTCATATCTTTCAATACTTTTAATATAAATGGACTAAAATGCTCCAAACAAATTCATGTCAGGATGTTTAAAAAAATACAAAAATAAATAAGATCTATCTATATGTTTCCTATAAGACTCATTTTAGACCTAAAGACACATACAGATTGAAAGTGGATGAAGAATCATCTATGATACTGATGGATGTCAAAATAAAGCCAGAATAGACATACTTATATTAGGAAAACTAGATTTTTATAACAGACTGTAACAGAAGATGAGAAAGGGCATTATATCATAATTAAGGTGTCTGTCCATCAAAAAAAGCTAACAATTATAAATATTTATGCCCTCAACTTGAAGCACCCAAATATATAAATCAATTTATAACAAACAAACTTATTGATGATAATACAATAATATTTGGGAACTTTAAATACCCCACATCAACAATGGACAGATCATATAAGCAGAAAATCAACAAGGAAATAGTGGCTCTGAATGACGCAGTGGACTGGATGGGCTTACCAGATATATTCAGAGCATTTTATTCTAAAACAGAATATAAATTCTTCTCCAGTACAAGTGGAATATTCTCCAGAATAGATTTCATAGAGTCACAAATCAGCCCTCAACAGGTACAGAAAGATTGAAATCATACCATGCATATTTTCATATACAATGCTATGAAGCTTGAAGTCAACCAAAAGAAAAAATTTGAAAAGCCCTCAAATACATGTAGGTTAAGAAACCTCCTAGTAAAGAATGAATGTGTTAACCAGGAAATTAAAGAAGAAGTAAAGTAATATGTGTAAGCTAATGAAAGTAAAAACACGACAGTCAAAACCCTTTGGAATGCAACAGAAGCAGTCCTAAGAGGAAATATATTGCAGTTCAATAATATCTCAAGAAGCAGGAAAGGTTCCAAACACCCAATCTAACTTTACACCAAAAGGAGCTAGAAAATGAACAGAAAATAAAGCCTAGAGCCAACAGAAGAAGGAAAATAATAAAGATTATAGTAGAAGCAAATGATATAGAAGTAAACAATAGTAACGCAAGAACCCCAGAAGAACATATCAACAAAACTAAGAGCTGGTTCTTTGAATGAAGAAACAAAATTGTTAATCCCCTAGCCAGACTTTTCATAGAAACGTCCCAAATAAATCAATACATTATTCACAATCCACACCACAGAAATGCAAACAATTACATGAGAAATTATATGCCAACAAACTGGGCAATCTGGAAGAAATGGACAAATTTCTGAAACTCACAAACTACCAAAAGTGAAACAAGAAAACCTAGAAAATTTGAACAGACCCATAACCAGAAAATAAATTGAATCAGTTATTAAAACTCTCCCAAGAAACCTGAGTCCTAGCTCACATGGATTCCCAGGGGAATTCTATCAGACATTTAAAGGAGATCAAACCTATTCTTAGCAAATTCTTCCAAAAAATAGAAATGGAAGGAAAGCTTCTGAACTTAGTATTACCTTGATTCAAAAACCAGAAAAAGACCGTACTAAAAAGGAGAATTATAGACCAATATCTTTGATGAACTTAGATGTAAAAATTCTCAACAAGATACTAGCAAATTGAGTTCAGCAGTACATTAAAATAATTATTCACCATGATCAAATGGGAATTATTCCTGGGCTCCAAAGTCAGTTCAATATTTGCAAATCAATCAGTGTGATATACCACATAAATAAAAAGTAAATAAAAATCATATGATCCTGTTCATAGATACATAAATAGCATTTGACAAAATACAGCATCAATTTTTGATCCAAACCCTCAATAAAGTAGGGTAGATGGCATACACTGCAACATCATAAAGGTCATATATGAGAGACTGAAAGCTAGTATCATCCTCAGTGGGTGCAAACTGAGAGACTTTCCCCCAGCAGACCTTGGAACACAATACGGTGGACATTTACTTCTAACCTTATTTCTTTTATCTTTGTAATGTTTACTGTGAACATAGATTACTTAAAAATTTTAATGAGTTTTTTTAATTTTTTAATTGTTGTATAAAGCATAAACCATAAAATTTACCAGGCTTTCTATTTACATACAGTTCAGTATTGTTCAATATAGTCACATTGTTGTGTAAAAAAAGTATATTTATTACTGATACTAGCCAGAATCATAGTCTTGAAATATACTCCTTATAGCTCTCCTTACTACCTAAAATATCTTCTTTATAAGAACTCCTTGTATTAAGACAGTGTCTCTCAAAAGCACTGATAGTAACACAATATCAACTAACTAGTGTGATTTGATTTGTTATAGTATCAGATTTTACTCACTTTCAAACATGACCGCAAAGTAATGACAAAAAAGCACAGAAACATTTTGGTAAAAAGATGAAGATGAAGGTATTGAAAGTCTAGAACATGGAGTAAGGATAGAAAAGAATAGGTCCTGGTGGCAGGATAGCAATTAAGTTCTGGAAACCAGCAAGGGCATGGTACCTGTAATGCAGATTTACTTTACTTCTTATTTTCTTCTCCCTCTTCTCCTGCCATTTAAATAGTATCACCTAATCCAAAATATTCTCATAGGAAACACAAAAGGCTGATATATCTAAATTCTAGTAAAATTTTGTCAGTGTTTTGATGACACTATCGCTTTAAATTTTAAAAATACATGTAAATATGCATACATTATTATGTTAAAATTAATAAATATTATTTTTATATTATTGCTAAGTTCAAAGGATTATCTACCTAGTTCCCATAAGCAGTAAAATTTAGATGATATAGGCCGTAAAATTAGAAATACTTAACTGTAGGGGCACCTGGGTGGCTCAGTTGGTTAACCGTCCACCTTTGGCTCAGGTCATGAGCCCATGGTTTATGAGTTTGAGCCCACATCAGGCTCTGTGCTGACAGTGCAGAGCCTGCTTCTCTCCTGTGTCCCCCTCCCTCTCTACCCCTCCTCCCCCCTCAAAAATAAAATAAACACTAAAAGTAGGAAAGAGACAAAGAAACACTTAACTCTAATTCTGGCTCAGCCAATTGGTGAAACTGAGCCTCGGATGTCTCTCACTATCAAAGGTGATAGCATTATTTTTCCTTTGCAGGGTTTTATGAAATATCTGACACAGTGCATGACATACTGTGCTTGTTCAGCAAGTGCCAATTTCCCTGTCTGACACAAAATTCCATACTCCTGTTGCTCTCCCACAGGAAGACACACTGTTACTGCTTCATTTGTACCTCTCGTTGAAAAAAAAAGAGCTGGTCCTCTAACTTTCTCCCCTAAATTCAGGATTTGCTCCTTTTCTCTGTTTTTTCATCCTTTGATTCCTCCATCCTACTTACTCTTCATCCATTTATTAATTTCCTATTTACCAAACTGCATTACATTCTTCTTTCTTCAGTTTTTCTCTTTTCAGTCAAAATTTTAAAATGTTAATGAAAAAATTAAAAAGTAAAATATCTGAGCATAAAAAGATTGATTTTCAAGGCTTGAACTTCTAAATCACCACAAGAATATTTTGCTGCTACTACATACTCTTCGTAGAAAGATGGCCCTCCTTGAAAATGTCAGAAGAAACAGTCAATCCACCAATGGTTATTTTCTGTTTTCTACATTTAGGAGATCTAATACAATTGAAGTGGGATATCTAATAGGTTGGGCATGTTAGACTAGAAGAGCAGATACCTAAATCTCAATAGCTTAACACAAAAAGACATGCCCAGATAGATATTGAGGCAAAGAGAAAAAGTTTACTCCTATTAGTCATTGAGGGACCAGGTTCCATCTTGTTTCACCATCCACAGAGCCATGTCATAATGGATATCCCACTGGATAAATAGTAAAAAGCAATCATGGAGGATTGACACAAAATTTTATAATACTCTTTGTCTGACAGTGAACACATCACCTGTTGGCAAGGCATAGTCATACAGACACAGCTAGCTACAAGGGAGGCACCTCCTGACAATCCTATTACTGGAGTAGAAAGCATCATAGAATTCAGTGAATGATGAGAGTTAACTGCCATAGGGTATGAAAGAGAGGCTATATTTCAGCTGTATTTTTGTTTACTCTAAAACAACAACTTGCTAGTCTTCTGATACTTTTACCATTTTGCTGAAGAATCCCATAAGGAATAGTAATTTATTCTGACTGTTCCCCAATGGATATAGCACGTTAGTTATTTGGGAGTGTGGGTGGCATGAGTTGTAGAAAGGGGATGATCTTAATGTAATTTTAAATAACAGACCCTGTTTAGTGCAGCACCAGCAAAGTATTCAATTAAAAATACATTATTAAAATAAAAATTAATGTTCTGTTGCTGAGCTGCTTGGCTGAATGCACCAATTAAATTTTTTCTTATCTTCCTGACCTCCTCTCCAATCTCTTTGGGAAAGAGAAAAGACATACACACAAACACACACAACTTTCTGACCAAATAAATTGAGGTTAATAATGAACTTTGTCCCTGAATAGTGTAATCTTAAAATTACCTTCGACATTTGAGCCATGTTGTATGGCAAATAAATGTTATTTAAGAAAAACAAACAAAAACCACATAATGCAAATGCCCAGAAGAAATCCTCATGCAGGCAGGCCTTATTCTAGCTCAAGCACTGATATGGGTTGAGGTTCATGCTCACCTTGGCCTGTGGGTCATGTGCACCTTCCACAATTCCTGACTCCGAAAGGCCTTGTCCTCTGATTCTGTATCTTCCTTAACTTGCGAGTAGGGCCCATGTGCTCAAGAGGGATGGCTAGACGCTCATCCTCAGGCATCCGCAGGTCTTCTGCTCATCTCCGTGCTCTATGTCCTTCCTAGGGTTGCTGGCCTTAATCCACAGAATATGATATGGGAACCAGTAGATTGGTTTGTCCACATAGAATATGAGGATGAGCTCTAATCAGGCTCAGGTCCAGCTACTTGACTGTCTTCTCGATGAAGCCCAACTGGGAGAACTCCAGGCTCATGAAGTCCTCTGAGGGCTACTTAATGCAAAGTTCTTCTTGGACTCAGGTGGGGTTGGCAACAATGTTATCCTTATGCTGCACATGACAAATGCTTTTAGACTGCACACACATTATGAGGAAGCACTAATGAAGGTTCTGTTGTCACTTTCTCTTATTTAAACATTTTCTTCTCCACTTTTTGTTTGCAGGAATATTTCATGTCTACAGTCCCTTGATATCACTTACATATAAATTTGTTCTACTAATTCCCTTTCACCTCTTGAGAATCATACTGCATAGTGTTCATCCACCTTGTGGCAGTTTCTTTCTCCTCAAGGTCCATGTATAGATATGAAAAAATAAGAGATTTTGTGAAGCAACAAGTTTGCAAGTTCGATCCAGCTGCCATTTCCCTTTTTCCTTTAATCTTTTATCTTTCAGTGAGTTGGTCTTTCTCTTCTAATGGAAAATTCTGTCAAGCATATCAGTAAAGGTTTATATTCAGACCAACAATGATTGTATTCCCACTAATGCACAGCAGTGAGAATATGCAGGCGATCACAGCAATCGCTTTGGACTTGCCAACCAGGGTTCTCATTCATGTGATTCTGCACACACTGATTGATACATGTTTTGTGGATGCACGGAAGTCCATTCTCCCTTGTTTTAAAAGAACTCTACATCCTCCATAAAAACAAATGTCCAGGATAGTACCTGTTTGAACTCTTTTTAAAATGTGGCAAGTGGAGTCATAACCTCAATTTCTAAATTAATTCCATTTGATATGCTTTGTGATGAGGTAACAGGAGGTGAGAAGCTAGTTATTAATTCCTTTTAAATGGCAGATGTAGACAGGTATCCGGAATGGTCTCTTGTCACACTGCAGTTTAGGGAATAAAAAGCAATATGTTCATAAGAAATTTTGTCTGGAAAGAATAATGATATTATGCATAAACACAGGTGAATACACAAACATATACAACATATATAGAAACCCAGCATATACACACCCCAAAATGAAGACACTTCCATAAATAGGCACACCAAATATCTTTATTCTCCTATTAGAAAAAAAATTTTGGGGAAGAAAACTAGACGAAGAGGTCTTCATGGGTAAACCTGGCTGTACTCTGGAGCTGCTTCGTGCTTCCAAACTTTTAACATTGGGCAGATGTCTCCTGGGTGGTAATTTTCGCTGAAGCCTCAACTTGGAGAGCATAGTCTTTCATTCCAGGAAACTTGTCCATTTGGTACAGCAGTAACATTCCATTACAGGAAGCTACTGTGCCACCAGAGGCTGGGAATGCTTCCTGGTCAGTCTCCCTGTCAACACAGGACACCTCCCACGACCCCCTGAGCCAATGCCATCAACAACATTCAGTTTCTCTATTTGACCATTTGCAAAGAGTTAAATTATGCATTTCTCAGGAGGTGGCAGTTACTTAACTGAAAAGTGAATTACTATAAATAAGTGCACCTTACTCTTATACTTGATGAAATTTATGAAGAAAAACTTCCTATGAAGGTGTTAGATATGAAGATTTTATTTTTGAATACGGCTTCTTTTAGACTATGGATAAACAATCACTCTTCAAAAAAAAAGCTGTATGAACAGATTGCTCTCCCAGTGGGAATGAACTCCAAATATCAGGCAGAGGGATGACCTAGAATCTTGAAAAGCCAAAACAGTCCCAGGAGGAGGCAGCCTCTCAGGTATTTTTCTTCTAGTCTTTGCATAGCTTCTCATCCCTGAGAAGTGCACAGTAATGAAATAGGTCAGCATGTGAAGAGATATTAAAGAGGTGTTATCTGCCCTGTGAATCATGTCATTCACTGCTTTATGTTCCCCTAGAAATGGAGGAGAAGCAGGAACTCATTAGAGCAAATCAGGTCCAAATTTACAAGCATGTTTTGACTCTCTTGTGATGGATTCAGCCTGGAGCTCTGCTTTAGGTTGGCAGGATGATAGAGGTCAGGGCTGGGGAATGGCAAGGGGGAATCAGCATGCACCCTCTGTTTTTTATATATCATGTATAATTCACCCATGCTTCAGATGTCTGTCTTTTCATTATACATAATACCGGGTAGGTGTTGTCTGCGATAAAATCATGCCTGAGTTACAGGTACTGCTTTCAAGGAGCTGGCAACCAGGAAGGGACAAGGAGAAATGCTAATGTCCACATTTAATTTGAAGGAGCATGTGAGTTATAGTTGTGTATATATCTGACTCAGCCTCTGACATTTATCCAAGGGCTTACTATATTAGACACTGTGCATGGATTATCTCATTTCATTCTCACAAAAATCCAGTGAGATGATTATATACTTCGTTCCATTTTGCAGATAAGGAAGCTGAAGTAATGAGCTCACGTTACATATTTTCTGCATGTAATCTCCAAACTTTTACATGTTTGGCAAACAATTGTCAGAGAAACCTTCTTAATACTGCTTGATTTCTAGATTTAACTCCTTACTGACTTTCCCCACTTATCCCCACTGCCTACACAGTAAAACTCTGATGGATCTGAGACCCTAGTGTCAGAGCCCTACTTTGCTGCTTTATTGGCCTCTACTTTCCACAGGAACCAACAGATTTTTCCCTCTTGCTGTTTTCTCCATATAGCTTAAACTTTCTGGTGTCTAAGCATTTGCTCCCACCTTGTGAATGCCTTGATATCTGGGGAATAGGGATTTAGTCTTACCCCTTCCACAGGGAGGAAAGGTCAGTCAGCATGGCTATGTCTCTGCCCTGGCATCTGCCATTTGTTCAGCTTTTATATCAGGCTGTCCTCTGACTTCTGTACCTGGACCACAAGCCATCTTCCCAAATTGGCTGCCTATGTTAGTTTTTTAGGGGTGCCATAATGAAGTGCCACAAACTGAGTGGCTAAGACAACAGCAATATACTGACTTACAAGTCTGGAGGACAGAAGTATGAGGTCAAGGTCTTAGCAGAGTTGGCTCCTTATAATGACTGTGTGGGCGAGGTTGTTACATGGAAAACACTGACTCCATCTTTGACCCTCCATATTACTCATGCCAAAGAAGTGACCCCCCCCATGGCTACCTGTTCCAGGCCCCTAGGAGGTTAAGGTATGCCCTTCACCTGAATTTGGCAAGGTTTGTTATGTTCTTCCTTTAAGTGGCACATGGTAGCTTCCACTTTGGATGACTAGTGGAGATCCTCTGTCTCACAGTTGGTGCCACTTTAGATAACTAACCTTTGACCTTACTGTCATGCCCTTCATTCTATTCAGGTCTGGGCAAGGCAGAGAATGGGGGCAGAAAGGAAGTACACAGCTACCGTGGATAGTCCTCTGCCCGATTCTCTGGGTCAGTTAATTATCCTGAATAAAACTCTTCAAATAGTATGGAGTGGCTTGTGTTTTTCTATCTCAAAGTGCCTTCTCAGTCTAGAATATACTTTGCTGTCCCTCCTCCACCTTCTAATAACTTGTCATCTTAGATTAGGGTTCACCCTGATGAATTCATCTTAACTAAACACATCTTCAATGATCCTATTCACAAATAAGGTTACATTTAAAGTACAACTTCAATTTCGAGGGGCACATTTCCAGTCATGTCACTGCCCCTTTATTTGTGCAGTGGTCTGTTATGGCTTCCTCTGATTTACCTTGCAACCACTGAGTTCTACATTTTAATACCTTTGTTACTGTGGGCAACATCTGGTAACCTCTGAATCATGGTAGGCATTTGTGAGATGAAAACAGTTAGAACAGATCCTAGGGTGAGTCAAGTCTGTTAGCCCACATCCAAGCAACTGCTTCACAGCTCAGGGCTCAGTTGAAACCAGAGAATGTTACAAGTCACAATTACTGAGAAAGGCGTACTTTGCAAAATTCTTTTTTCATGTTTGTTTTTTTGCATCTTAATTATGAACTTGATGCATTGGGCTCTATAACTGTCTGCTGAGTTACAGCCTAATCATATAATGTGAAGTATGGCTGAATAGTAGAACTGGAACCAAGGAAAATGTCATTAAATCCTTCCAAATGTCATCAAGACAGTTTTTTGGATCAAATTAGATAGATTAAATGTTTCCTTCCTGCATCTGGAACAAAAGTGCAAAATATAGTTTATCAGTGTCTCTTTGAGTTACCATGTAATTCTACAAACACAACACTTTACCCACGTAACTCATCATTGGGCATTCACAATAACATTAGGACTTTGTGGGGACTACAAATTTGGCCTGTTAAACCAGTGAGATATTTTTAGGTTTTGGCGGATGTCACTGTGACTGTGTTTAAGAATCGCTTTGTCCTTTTACATTTCAAACCATTTTTAAAGGTTAAGTAGAAAAAAACCTATTTTTGAGCCAAGGTTCAGAAAACATTTTAAAAGATTGTTTTGAGGTTTTGTAGCTAAGTTGTACAAATCTGCTCTGATTCCTATTCCAAAGGAAGTTCATTCAGTATTTACTGTTAATTAAAAAGAAAGAATATTTTAAAATGCCAAAGGAATAAAAAACAGTGGCGAGAATTAGAGTTTTGTCTTTAGAGTAACTATATTAAGATTATAAAGTAAAAGTCAAAAGTTTGTAGGTAATTGGTAGGGAACGATAACTATATAGACTTTTAACTACTTTTT
>NC_043704.1:62676809-62688597 GCF_006229205.1 Suricata suricatta | reverse complement strand
AAAAAACAATTAGAATTCAAGTAAAGGCAATACTAGTCATATCTCAATTTCTCCACACTCTAGACTTAACTCACTAGAAATGGTTCGGTGACATTACCACAGACTGGCAAGTGGTAACAATTTTCATACTGTGGTCAAGAAATTGGGGTTGTTTCCTTCCACGATGAACAGTTTAACCCTCAAGTGTACAGGTTCACAGTAAATAGATGATTTCATCATTAGTATATGTAAGAAGAATAAAAACCAATAAAGATGTAGGGTTTAAAAAGATATCAGAATGATACTTTTATTTTGCAGCTAAGTATAATAAGGATAAATGTCTTACTCAAGGTCACAAAGCTAGTCCAGGACAAAAATGTGAATAAAATTCAGTACTTCTGATTTCTTTATGTAGCACACTTTCACTATTTTATATACCAAAAACAAAACAAAACAAAACAAAAGTTGATTATGTGGATGATAAATAGAATAATTTAGTTGAGGTAAGTCCTTGAATAGCCTTAAAAAAGTCCATATATTAGAAATTCTAATTTTATGAGAATAGGCTTGATCGTCACTATTTCTCCAATGAGTTGCACAGAATCTGGCACTTGTGGGTTGTCACCATATATATTTTGAGATGTCATTTATATATAATCATTTGTAGAGATTTCAGCATTCAGTTTTATTGAATTTTAGCAATTTTATGCATCCATGTACAGAATATAACCATGTACATGTAACCATGTACAGAATACAAATATTCTATGTATGAGTCCTTCGTCAGATACATGCAGTATGCAAACGTTTTCTCAGTTTGTGTCTTGCCTACACTTTTTAAAAAAAATTTTATGTTTTTTAAATGTATTTTTGAGAGACAGAGAGAGACAGTGTGAGCAGGGGAGGGTCAGAGAGAGAGGGAGACACAGAATCTGAAGCAGGCTCCGGGCTCTGAGCTAGCGGTCAGCACAGAGCCCCATGTGGGGCACCCCTACACTTTCTCTTAATAATGTCATCTACATTACCCCAGAAAGTTTCTTCTTGTCAATGTATGGTCAATCTCACTTTAATTCTCTCTACCAGTAGAGGTGATCACTCTAATTTCTATCGCCATAGATTAGTTTACTCTCTTCTTAGAAGTATTATAAAGTAATTGAGTAATATTTTTGTTACTGGATTCTGACTCATCACGTTGTTGAAGTCATGTATGGCATTGCCTGTATCAGTAGTTTCTTCGTGTATATTGTATAGTGGCATTTATTGCATGACTATAACATTTTGTTTATTCACTCTCCTGTTGGTGGGTATTTGTTTAAGTATGAATACAGCAGTTGCTATGAACAGTCTTTTACAGTTTTTTGGACATTTTGAACACATTTTTATGTAGTTGTCGTCATTTGTATATCTTCTTTGTGAAGTATGTATTGAAGTCATTAACTATTTTGTAATTGAGTTTGCCTTTTTTTAATTTATCCTTTTATTATTGTATTATAGGATTTCT
The DNA here is from genome assembly GCF_006229205.1 of Suricata suricatta. Classification (NCBI taxonomy): domain Eukaryota; kingdom Metazoa; phylum Chordata; class Mammalia; order Carnivora; family Herpestidae; genus Suricata; species Suricata suricatta. Next base: position 62,687,117 of record NC_043704.1, on the reverse strand, counting down.
TTAATATTCTGTATATAAGGTCTTTGTCAAATGGATATATTACTGTTTTCATATATATTCATTTATTCTGAGAGAGATAAGGAGAGACTGTGAGCTGGGGGGAAGGGCAGAGGTAGAGAAAGAGAATCATAACAGGCTACACTCTCAGAAGAGAGGCTGACATAGGGCTTGATCTCATCATGATCTCATGACAGTGAGATCATGAGTTGAGTCAAAATCAAGAGCCAGACACTTAATCAACTAAGCCACCCAAGTGCCCCTCAAATGGATATGTTATGAAAACTTTCTTGCAGTCTATTTTTTGACTATTTCTTATTATTATTTTAATGAGATATACATTTTAATTTTGATGAAGTTCAATTGATCATATGTTTTCTCTTAGAGATACTGATTGTGTGCCCTTTTGAAATCATCTTTGCCTACTCCCAAGGTTACAAAGATATTATTCTTATTTTTCTTCTATGCTTTATAAATTTCAGTCTGTGATTCATCTAAAATTAATATTTAGTTTATGGAGTGTAAGAGTTGACTTGTTCTAGCACCATTTGTTAAAAAGACTTTTCTTTTTTCAACTGAATGAACAAGGTGCCTCATCTGAGATCATTTGACTTTATATGTGTGGGACTATTTCTGGACTTTATTTTCCAGTGATCTATATGTTAATTCTTTCAGTCAATTATTATACTCTGCTGCTTACTGTAGCTTTGTAATAAATCTTGGAAGTGGATAGTGTTAAGTCCTTTAACTTTCTTCAGAAGATTGTTTTCCCTAATCTAAATCCTTATTTCAATCCAAATTTTAGAATGACTTGTCATTTATCTTCAAAATAGCCTGTTGGAAATCTGATAGGTATTACATTAAATTAAGATAGAAAAAACATCCTTAATATATTAAGTTTTGTCACTCAACATTAGCATAGCTTTTCCTTTGAGTCTTTTCATGTTCTCAACAATTTTATAGCTTCATTGTGGAAATCTTGCATATTTTTCAGTAGATTGTGTATATATTCAGCATTTTAATGAAATAATTTATTTTACCTTTTTCTAATATTTTTGCTTATATATAGAAACATTTGATTTTTTTGTGAACTTGACTTCTATAGTTTCACTGAGTTTACTTATTTTGTCTTTTTGTAGATCCCATGAAGGTTTTCTATATATATATAATTATTTTGCTTGCAAATAACACAGTTTTAATTCTTTTAGATCATTAAGCTTTTATTTATTTTTCCGCCCCATTGTATAGAAGGGAAACTCTAGGAAAATATAAAATAGAAATGATGAGGGGTTCCTGGGTGGCTCAGTCAGTTAAGCCTCTGACTTCAGAGCAGGTCATGATCTCAAGGATCTAGGGTTTGATCCCCTCCTCTCTTCTGCTGACAGCTCAGAGCCTGGCGCCTGCTTTGGATTCCGTGTCTCCTACTTGAGAGACTACTTGTGGGTCTCTCTCTCCCTTTCTGTCTGCCCCTCCTCTGCTCTCTCTGTTTCTCTCTTGCAAAAAACAAATAAACAACAAAAATTTTTTAAATTAAAGAAGTTTTGGTTACTTATTTTGTTATCCTCTTTTCTACTAACATTTAAGCTATAAATATTCCCCAAGTGCAGTTTTAGCTGAGTCACACATATTTTCATATACTGTTTTTTCTGTAATTCATTTTGTAATCTTTTGTAGGTTTCCTTTTGGTTCCTTCTTTGACCTATGGGTTCTTTACAAATTTGTTGTTAAATCCTCAACATTTTACGATTTTTATATAACTTCTTAAAATTAAATTCTATTTTGATACTGTTGTATCCAGAGAATATATTCCATATTATTTTAATAATTTAACGTGTTTGAATGAGACTTTTTTATAGAGAGTAGGTTGTCTGTCTTGTTGTATAATTCATCTATACGTGCAAGGCTGTGTACAGCTATTCAGATAGGTTGTGTGATGGTTATATAAAATATCTGACCACAACGGTGGACTTGTTTACTCCTTATAATCTGTCAAGTTTTGCTTTATGTAATTTGAAATCTTGTTATTCAGTGCATGTACTTTTAGAATTGTTATGACTTCTTGATGAATCAGCCCCTTTATAATTATGAAATGTTTATTTCTCTAGTAATGTTCTTTCCCTTGAAATCACCTTAGTCTGAAATTAAAATGGCCACTTTCTTAATCTTCATGTTTAAATAATCACTTTAACACAACAAATCTTTATCATAAAATCAAAATGTCTTAATCTTGGTGTTTCAGTGGTATTATTTTTATACATATACTTTCAAAATCTCAGCCTTTATACATAAAATGTATAGAATTATGTCTTTTTAATATAATCTTATTATCTTACTTTTTTGTTGAATATTTTATTAATTTTAATGTTCAATTATTAATATATTTCTGTTTTAATCTCCTATGTTTATATTTGGTTTTTATTTTTCTCACTTATTAAGCATTTCTCTGTTTTTCTCACCTGCCATCTTTGAGACATGTCACATTTTTTTGTATTCCATTTTTATTCCATTTTAGTATTTAGACTTATACATTAATGTCGTGATTTTATGGATTATATAGAGCAGTGATGTCTAAAATAACTTAAATGATGGGAATCTTCTGTATCTGTTCTATCGAATATGGTGGCCAGTAGGGATATGTAGTTACTTAGCACTTGAATATGGCTAGTGTAACTTTAGGAGATGAGTGTTAATTTTATTCAATTTTTATTAATTTCTATCTAAATGTAAATATCAATGTGTAGTTACTGACTACACTTTTGGGCAAAATAGGTTTAGAGTTTACATTATGAATCTTAGATTTATTATAGTATATACCCAAATCATGTTATGCTATATCACAAGCAGTTGAGTGGGTTTTTTTATTATCTTCTTGCCCTTTATGCACTTGATTTCATATATTTTGTTCTACACTACATATGCTTATAATCCCTAAATACAATCAATTTGTTATTATTACTTTTCTGTTTTTTAAATTTTATTTATTTGTTTTGAGAGAGAAAGCGAGAAAGAGAGAGAATATGTGGGGGAGGGGCAGAAAGGGTGGAAGAAAGAGAAAATCCCAAGCAGGCTCAAAAGAGTCATCCTGGAAACTAAGGCAGAGCTTGAACCAACAGATCATGACATGAATAAAAATCAAGAGTCTAACACTTAACCAACTGAGCCACCCAGGTGCCTCTATTACTACTTTTCTTTTAAATGCTGTGAAATTTTTTAAAAATATACATAGATTTAAATACAGAAAATACAGATACAGACTGAAACGTCTTTTATGTTTTTCCAGATATTTACTGTATTTTATGCCTTTCATTCATTCTTGTAGATCTGGGGTTCTATTTGGTACCATTTCTCTTCAGCTGAAGAATTAACATTTAGCATGTCTTGTAGTACAGGGCTGCTGAGGCAAATTCCTTAAGGTTATGTTCTCTGAAATGACTTTTTTTGCCACCCCCCACCCCCCGCCTTTTCAATGAAGAGATAGCTCTCTGAGGTTGACTTTTGGTTTTTCTACTTCATATTATCGCTTTGACCAGTAATATATTGTCTAATTATTATTAGTGGGAAATCAACCATCATGTATATTGTTCCACTGAAGATGATTAGTCTATGTTTTACTGACTGCTTTTAAATAATTAAAATTTGTTTTCAACTATTTAACTATGAAGGGGTTAAGTGTGTTTTACTTTGAACTACTCTGCATGAGGTTAACTGAGTATCATTCTATGGTATATTTCTTTAAATATTTTTTTCAACCCTATTCTCTATCTTCTTATTCTAAACTCATAGTGGGTTTGATGTTGTCCTTCAGATATCAAACACTTCTTTAGTTTTGAAAATTACTTATTTATTTAACTATATATGTATAATTATTTTTAACTATATATATGTATAGCTTTAGTTTGGACATCTTCTTTTGACTTGTTTTGTTTTTGTTCATTTTAAATAAAACATTTATTTAAACAACAAGATGATTGACTTGAATGGACAACTATCTAGGATTTATTTCTTTTAGAGTAATTTATTTCTATTTAAGATAGATTACCCTACATGTTATAGCTATGTACAGAATGTTACAAATTGTCCTTCGTTTTACAGTGATAAATAAGAAGCATTAAAATTCTCCAATCAAACAGAGTATGCAAGAGTTTTTATATTGTTCTTTTTTTGTTTTTAGAGGAAAAATAACTTACTGATACTTAAAAATAAGAGCTGAATGAACATACCACATATGGAGAAAGGGGTTATTTTCATAAAAACAATTTTTTTCCTATCCCATCTCAATTTGGTGTTGATCAAAATATATGATTGTCCATTAAGTTAAAAAATGCAATTTGCTTATGTAAATATACACAAGTTACTTTATGTGCAGTAACAGAAAGGGGAAAGGGAAATGAAAGAATAGAGAAAACTATACTGTAGTAGTCAAGATGTGGTGGAAACAAACTGTGGTTTTCTTTTTGTTATCTTTTTTCTTTTTTTCTTCAATTTTTAAAAATGTTTTTATTTACTTTTGAGAGAGAAATAGAGCAAGTGGGAGATGGGCAGAGAGAGAGATGGGGACACAGAATAGGAAGCAGGCTCCAGCCTTTGAGCTGTCAGCATAGATCTTGACATGGGGCTTGAACTCCTGAACATGAAATCATGACCTGAGTTGAAGTTGGATGCTCAACTGACAGAGCCACCCAGGCACCCCAAAGCTGTGGTTTTCTAGTTGAGATTGTCCTCTTGGTCTGGAGGAATAGAGTTCTGGTGTAAAGTAGCAGATTCCCTTTTTATGTGAACACCTCCTGTCTGCAGCTGGAACACATCAATTACATCTTCATCCTCCATCTCCAACTGTGCAGGAGTGTCTGTTTCATTGATGGGCTGCTCATCCCTTTGGCATCTGATCCGCCTCATTGACAAACCTCATTGACAAGCCTATTGTTCACAACAGGCTTTCTTTAGTTTCCTAAATGCACTGTGCTTCATTATCTTAAAACGCACCACAGAGCCATCCTGACCCACCAACTTCAAATGAACATGATCATTGTTCTCATTCTTGACTCCTTCCATGGGCTTTCATCTGCCTTGGTGTGTGCCCCGTTCTCCTCAGCTGCTGCCTGACGGAGGTACCAGACCTTCACTTGAATGAGCGCACAAAGCAGCACCAAGAGCGCTATTGACCTGGATTCAAGGATACTTATTCCTTTCAGATTCCAGTCTGCTCTTAAATTCATCTAATAAATGTTTCATCTATAATACTGTGTTTTTATGGGATGTTCAATAGATTTTTGTTTAATCTTGTTTCTGCTAAAATCCCCCATCTCTTTACTCACATTGGTCACTTTTTCTACTGCTCCTTTAGTTGTTTTTTTATACATAATTTATTTAAAATCTCTGATAATTTTGGTGTGCCTGGGTAGCTCAGTCAGTTAAGTGTCCGACTTCAGCTCAGGTCATCATCTCACCATCCGTGAATTCAAGCCCTGTGTGGGGCTCTCTCCTGACAGCTCAGAACCTGGAGTCTGCTTTGGATTCTGTCTCTGCCCCTCCCCAACTTGTTCTCTCTCTCTCTCTCTCTCTCTCTCTCTCTCTCTCAAAAATAAATAAATATTAAAAAAATAAATCTCTGATAATTTCAACATCTGGGCCATCTCATCTAAATCTGCTTCTCTCCATGTATTCTGTTTTTGCCATAATTTGCAGATCTTGTCATGTAAATATATGCCAGTAAAGATATTTTGTGTTAGAAAACAGTAAAAATGGGTATAATTGTCTTCACTTCTAGAAAAAAAAAATCTATACTTGAGAGCTAAATAAATCTGGTCTCTAGCTGAGATTGTTTGGTCTTTGTTGCAGCTTTAGTTTGACCACAGGCTTTAAACCTTTCAAAGTGGACTTCAAATGAAACCCTGTAGACTTGGGGTTGAGCACTAGTGATGTCCATAGATCTCAATGCTTCTCTGCCCAAGTGCTAGCTTTTTAAAACATGAAGATCTCTGCTTTTACAACACTTTCAGCTCTTCATGTTTCTAGGCAGTTTTCTTTGCTCTCCTCCAGTCCTACTAAGACATTGTATGCCCAGGAAGATCTTTCTCCCAACAGAATGCCTCAGAGAAGTCCCTTTCAGAACCTGTCTGTCTCCAACTCTTAGAAGCTGAAATCTGGAGTTGAAATTCATCCCTCTCAGCTCTCCTCTTCTGCCTTCATGCCTGTGGAAACTCTGTCCCCTGATCAGTCAGTAAAGTGCCAAGCAGTAGAGTTAGTGAGTTCATGCAGATTTACTCTGCAACTACACTAGAGTCCTAGAAGTCAAATCTTTGTTGGCAGCCCACATACAGGCCTTAAACCTTTGTTTAAAAGGAGCTCCTGGTTGGCTTAGTAGGTGAAGCATGCAGCTCTTGATCTCAGGGTAATGAATTGAACTCCATATTGGGTGTTGAGATTGCTTAAATAAACTTAAAAAAATCTAATTTTGTTTTATTGTTATTATTGTTAAGGAGTCTGTTGATTTTCTGTCTTGGCGAATTTTTTTCTTTTCCTGCCAATCAGCCAGGGAGGAGAATAGATTTATATGTCATTTTCTTTCAGGGGTGCCTGGGTGGCTCAGTTGATTGAATAATTGACTCTTGATTTCTGCTCAAGTCATGATCTCTCCATTGGTAGTGGAATTGAGCCCCCGACAGGCTCTGTGTTGAGTGTGGAGCCTGCTTGGGATTCTGCTTCTCTCTCTGTCCCTTCGCCTGCTCACTCACAGGCTTTCTCTCAAATTAGAAAAATAAAAAGTAAAGATTCTTTCAATGTCATTTTTCTTCGGAGTTCAGGAAAACTAATTTTGTACCTTCTGTGATTGGTGTTGTTTGTGATGGCGAGAGTTACACTCTCCTATAACTTCCTAGTTCATAACCCGAGCTCCAACCATCACTCAACACATTTGCTGATGGAACAAGGGGAAGCAGAAGAGCAGGGTCTCCTCTTTTAAATTTTCAAATTCTAGATCTGTTTCTAATTTGCTCCTTTATTTATTCTTATGTACGCTTAAAAAAAATTAACCATGTCTGTTTCCTCCCATGTAAAAAGGAATAATAATAAGACCCGGTTTCTAATTTTTTTGTTAGGATTAAATAAGTTATATATAAAACACTCAGAATGATGCCTGAAACATAGTAAACATTATGTGAATGCCAGTGTTTATTTTTTATTTGGAAGAGAGTTTTCTTCAGAAAGCAAAGAATGTGTTTAAAAATTTCAGCCAAATAGAGAAAGGATCAAAATACCCCCCCCACACACACTTTGTAGAAGTTGGAATTAAAAACTACTACCAATTATTAAAACAAAAGCTATCTCCATAAATAGAGTAGTGTTTAATCAACCTGAATAACACTTTCAAGTTACCAGTGAGTTAGGAGCTTTATCAGTGGAATTAGGCACTTAGTTGAGTGGGGAGGAAAATATGCTGTTACATAAATTAAAACAATTGGAGGCGTAACACCCCCTCTGGTATTGAGACATACACTATCACTGCTGGTCTCTCGACCTCCTCCCTCCTACAGGGCCACGCATAGCTGATTCTCTTACCTTTCTTTATGCCACCCGTCAAGGAGCACTGGCTGACTATGCCTTGTTCTCAGCTCCTGAGATGGTCTATAAATGAAGAAAATAAGCTGCAGAAACCAGATGGAACATCTCTTTTAGCCTCCAACTTTTCTCCCTTCTTAATCTCTCTCTAAAGTATTTGCCTCTTCAACCCTCTCCTCTTATGTCTTATCATCATTGTGGTATCATCCAGTTACCTTCCCATTTTCCCTCTCTTTGTTCATATCATGAAACTCAAGCCAGAATAACAATCAATAATAATAATAATAATAATAATAATAATAATAAGCAGCCATATAGTATTTCTTATGGATTAGGGAGATGAAAGCATGATATTCTTTGATCAGTATATCTTTTTTGTTTCTTTTTGGTTTTGGGCATGTGATTGAACCCAGTAAGTACACAAATCGAACCCAGTAAGTATATCTTTTTATTACTAATTATTCAAAACTCCTCAACTGTCGGACCATAAAGATTTTGAAAAGGGTCTTTAAAATTAAAAATAATACAAAATCAAACCCCAAGAGTCATCTAAATCAGGTCTATCCTGTCAAAATTGCAGTCTGGCAAACCGTGACTCTGATCCACAGACCCTTGAGAGACATTCTCAGTTCTGTTTTCTTAGGTCTTCTCAGGCTATCTTGGGTCTCTCCAATTATAAAAAAATGTGATCAGCAGCAAGGTTGGCATATTTGCTACCATTGGAAATATTGAAACACTCCATTTCTCTGTCTTATTCTCCTCTCACACCCCTGAACAATATACAACTCTTCCTAGCACTCTCAATCTCTCTCTCTCTCTCTCTCTCTCTCTCTCTCTCTCTCTCTCTCTCTCTCTCTCTCTCTCTCTCTCTTTCTCTCTCTCTCTCATACATACACACACACACACACACACACACACACACACAATGCTGGAAATAATGCAAAAAAATCTATTCTGATGCACTTTCAGATCCTGTGACTGCTGGTGCAGGGAGGTATTTTTAGACAAGGGGCTCTTCCAGTACAAACATCAACTTATATATAAGTCTGGCTCCATTCCTAATGAATTTGCCAAGAAACACAGGTTTTCAGGATGCAGTATGTACATTTTCCGAAGGAAAAATTGAAAGTGGGCAACCTATACTCCTTCGCATCTGCTTCTCTGCACTCTGCTAGGCAAGCAACCAATATTGGTCACAAGGTCTCCTCCACCTACCCCACTGATGGATTGTTTTCTCTTTGCCTTGTTTTCAAGGTTGATACTCTCCGAGCCAAACAGGCAGGCAGCTGTGGAGTGGAGGACGGGAGCACAACTCTGAAGTCCTGTAGCTAATTGCCAAAGGCAGCTGAGTTCAGGAGTCCCACCTGTTAATGAGCAGCCAATTATTTATGTGTATAAATCACCTTTTAAATATTAACCAGCACCTATAAACCTTGGGTATGGATTACCATAGGAACTGACCATGTCACAGAGGAGAAGGAGACTACTGACATATGGACAGTGGGTCAATGGCCTGGTATCTTCTGGGATTGCCATTTATACTCCTTCACATCAAACTATCATGTGTAAGAATCATCTAAAATCACATGATTAAGGGGGCATAGGACATAACGAAATGCCTGTTTTGTTTCCACAGTCCAGGGAGTCTAAAGGGAATAGAATGGGTCCAACTCTCCATAAGCTATGGGAGCAAGCTGCCCTAACTTGTTAAGTGGTAGTTCCTATGTTTAGCCATACAGCTGGTTTACTTAGGCCACCTGCTGTCAGATATTTTATTCCCCAAAACTTCCTGGACTACTGGGTTCCACCAGTCTAATGAGGTTTTTTCCTAATGCAGTTTTCAGTTGCAAATAGGTAAGATGCTGCTTGTGGGATGCTCAGCAATATTTAGTGAGATGCAAGAAATGGTTTCAGATGGAAAAGAACATATTTTTGCTTCCAGCAAACTGAAGGTACTTTCTTCTTTTAAAAGCACAGTGAGAAGGCAACCACCTGTGACCCAAAGCTCTTTTTATAGTGGAGAAAGAAACCACCTTCTGCCTTCAACTGTTTTTCCCAAACTAGATATAGAGAAGCTCACCACAAGTGGTATGGAGTACAAAATGGCAGCTCAAAGAAGCGGATGGTTTCAGGGCATTAGTGAATAGTGACCTAATCAAGCAACAGAGAAATGTGACTGTAATCATTTTGCCATGACTGACCCAGAAGTGGCTTTTACCATGATTTCTAAAAGATACTAGTTTTCAATAGAAAATTGAATTGACCATACTAGAGAGAACTTCTCTACCCTTCAGCAGGTGTCCAAACTGATACCTTTAACCTCCCAGCTGCCTACTCTAGGGCAAAGAGCACGAGCTTTCGATTAGGATTTCTTAGTATCACTACCATTTGTGTCCCTCCCCACAGCTGAAGAATCAAGATGTAGCTCTTCACAAATCGTTAGATTTTGCTGACAGTTATGCTGCCCGTGGTGGGGATATATGGCTCCTTCTTCCTTGGGTGCTCCCTATATCATTGATATTATGGAGGGGGTAGGGATACAGAGGCTGCGTGAGATTTGTTTTATATATTTATATATCTTTCATATACCTAACTGGATGTATGTGCATGTTATGTTGGAGTTATAGAGTAATGCCCCTGCTGGGAAATTTGCCATCTCCTGCCATTGTTACTTTCTAGGGACAGCATCTACTTCATGTTTGGATCCTACCAGTCCTTCTTGCAATCTTCTATGCTTGCTAGACTGAATATTCA
>NC_043704.1:62610958-62676709 GCF_006229205.1 Suricata suricatta | reverse complement strand
AGAATGGCAGAAATACTACATGAAGATTCTGGAGACCTAATTCTAAGTCTGGTTCTGTCACTAGCTGTGTAATCTGAAACAAGTTGCTGAGTTTCTCTCAGACTGGAGTTTCTGATCCACTAACAGATCTTTTCTCAAATGAAATTGAAAGTGGAACCTCCGTGTATAAAAGCAGCTTAAAGTCGTGTCAATTTCATTGACTGCTTTCTTGGCATCCTCTTGCCCCATTCCTCTCTATGGACTTGGATCACATTTAAAATTCTACAATTATTGGGGTGCCTGGGTGGCTCAATCAGTTAAGTGTCTGGCTTCGACTCAGGTCATGATCTCACGATTTGTGGGTTCTGGCCCCGTGTCGGGCTCTGTGCTGACAGCTAGCTTAGAGCCTGGAGCCTGCTTCAGATTCTGTGTCTCCCTCTCTCTCTGACCCTCCCCTGCTCGTGCTGTCTTTCTCTGTCTCTCAAAAAATAAATTAAAAAAATTAAAAAAAATTTTTTTTTAATTCTATGATTTCTGAGGATCATACAATGAAAACCAGTGAAGTGGATGGCATCTGATGGGTTACATTTGAGGTCAAACCACTCCTAGAAACATTTGAAATCCCTTGAGAACGCAATGGAAGTGGATGTTAAAGATCAACTGGAAAAGGTAGCAGACTGTTGTCTAAGTTTATTGTTGACTGGCCTGCAAACAAACATCTAGAACCTGTAGTTGCCATTGAAGAAAGATAAGTTCATGGGGAGAGTAATGTCCCCCAAATCAATACTCTTCTAAGAAACACGTTATGTAGGTATATAGTTGACACTTGAACAACACAGGCTTTTAACTGTGTGGGTATCCGTATACATACATTGTTTTGATAAATATAGTACAGTGCTGTAGATACATTTTTTCTCTCGTGATTTTCTTAATAACATTTTTTCTTTAGCTTAATTTATTCTAAGGATACAGTATAAAAATCTACATAACATACCAAATATGTGTTAACTGTTTATGTTATTGGTAAGGCTTCTGTTCAAAAATAGGCTATTATTAGTTACCTTCTGGGGGAGTCAAAAGTTATATACAGATTTTCAACTGTTTTGGGGCCACCCCTGACACTAGTGTTAGGACTGACTTTAGTAGGAAGAAGAGCCCCCCAAATACTCCTGAAAATAACTTGGATCAGAAGACTGAACTTTGCATATTCATTAACGTCCAATACTGTCTCATGAAATTTGTAACTTAGAGGAGTGAAATGCCCCAACATATCCCAGCGACATGTTGTTAGAGATATAATCTCTGCCAGTTCTTGTTCACTCAGGCTTCTTTGTTCCATTCTTTCCCTCTTTGCCTAATAATTCAGTGAAGTTCCCATTGGGAAATATTGAATGCAGTGGCCCACGCCTAGCAAGAGGAAGCTGGACAGACATCTAACCAGATTCATTCAGTCTTTTGCAACTATGAATAATGGAGGGTTTGGAGGGTAGGTGGAGCAGGAGCTCCCTGCCTTTTCAATGAAGTCATCATTGTTTCTCAAAGACTTTTGCAAAATGCTAATCAACAATGCTTTATACAAAAAGTTCATACAGCTCTTTTCTGAATTTCAGAATAGCATTTTTACTGTTTGGGGGTTTCAAAGCTATTGCAAAATTCCGACATTTTCACCTTTTCTCTAATGCTGAAATTTCAATTTCCCTGTTTTAATTCACCCAGTGGTCTATATACTTCCAGACGGGCTACATAGTTGAGAGAGGAAATGGAGAAATAACTTTGGCTGGGAAAACACATTTATATGATAGTCCTGTGACAGCTCTCATCTGTGTATTATTGATGCAGTCACAAGCCCATGAAACTAGATGTTAAAATATATGTCTTTTTAATCTTGAGAGGCATTTTAAATACTCTGAATTTTAGAAGTCTATTCAAATATTTCAAGTTTTTTCTGTAACACCCTGTTTTGTTGGTTTTCAGATCAGATACTTTCACTAAGGATTATAAATCAGACATTTGGCTGAAATCTCCCTGGGTATACCTCAAGATCTTGGAAATTCAGTTTATTTTATGTGTGTTATCTGATGGGGCAAATGAGTAAAAGGAATTGGTGTTCTCTCTGTTTATTGAGGTATAATTGACATACAATATCATATTAGTTTCAGGTACACAACATAGTGATTCAACATTTGTATATATTTTGAAATGATCACCACAGTAAGTCTAGTTCTTATCTGTAACAATACAAAATTATTACAAAGTTACTGACTAGTCCTCATGCTGTTCATAACATTCCCTGTTCATACTGATTTTATAATTGGCAGTTTGTACTTTTTTGTTTTGTTTTGTTTGAAGGAGAGAGAGAGTGCTCTCACAAGTGGGGGAGGGGCAGAGAGAAGATCCCAGGCAGGCTCTGCACTGCCAGCACAGAGCTTGGCATGGGGCTTGAACTCACAAACCTGTGAGATCATGAACTGAGCTGAAATCAAGAGGTGGACACTTAGCTGACTGAACCACCCAAGTGCCCCAGTATTGTTCTTCCTGATCCACTTCAACCATTTCACCTCCTCCTACCTACTTCCCTCTGGCAGCCACCAATCTGTTCTCTGTATCTATTAGCCTGGGTTTTATTTTATTTTATTTTTACATTCCAAGTATAAGTCAAATCATGCAGTATTTGTCTTTCTTTGTCTGACTTATTTCACTTAGTGTGAAACCTTCAAATTCCATCCATATTGTCTCAAATGTTAAGATTTCATTCTTTTTTTAATCACTGAGTAGTACATGTATTTATGTGTGTATATATATATGTATATATATATACATATAGACACACACACATACAGAGAAAGAGAGAGTGCCACATTTTCTTCATCTATTCATCCATTGATAGACCCTTAGCATTATTTCCTTCCCTTGGCTATTGTAAATAATACTGCAGTTAACTTAGTGGTACATAGACCTTTTCTAATTAGTGTTTTCATTTTCTTCAGTTCTAGATAATGTAGTAGTTCTATTTTTAATTTTTATGAGGAAACTCGAACTGTTTTGTATACTGGCTGTACCAGTTTACAATACTACCAACATTGCACAAGGATTCCCTATTTTCCACATCCTCACCAATACTTGTTGTTTCTTGTCCTTTTATTACTAATCGTCATTCTGACAGGTTTAAGATGATATTTCATTGCAGTTTTGATTTGCATTTGACTACTGGTTTGTAATGACTAGTGATATTGAGCATCCTGTCATTTGCCTATTGGCCATAGTGTCTTCTTTGGAAAAATGTGTATTCATATCCTCTGGACATTTTTAAATGGATTATATTTTGTTAGTATTTTATTGAGTTATATGAGTTTTCATGTAGTTTGGAATACTAATTCCTTATTGGGTATATGATGTGCAGATATCTTCTTCATTCCATAACCCATAAGATTTCCTTTTCATTTTGTTGATGGTTTCCTTTACTGTGAAAAAGCTTTTTAGTTTGATATAGTCCCATTTGTTTATTTTTGCTTTTATGCCCTTGCTTTTGGAATCAGATGCAAATAGCATTGCTAACACTGATGTTTAGGAGCTTATTATCTATGTTTTCTTCTAGGGGTTTTGTGGTTTGTGGTTTTACATTCAAGTCTTTAATCCATTTAGAGTTATCTTTTGTTTGTGGTCTAAAATAGTAGTATGGGTTCATTCTTTTGTGTGTGGCTGTTCAGTTTTTCTGAAAAGTTTATTGAAAAGATGATCTTTTCCCTGCTGTATATTCTTACCTCTTTTATTGTAAATTATTTGACCATATATGTTTAGATTTATTTCTGTGCTTTCTCTTTTGTTTTATTGACTTATATGTTTGTTTTAATACCAATACCATATTGTTGTGATTACTGTAGCATAATTTGAAATCAAATACTGTAATACTTCTGAATTTGTTCTTATTTCTCAAGATTATTTTGGCTATTTGAGGTCTTTTATGGTCTCATTTCATTTTATGGTCAAAGATTATAATTACTTGCTCTAGTTCTGTAAAAAATACCATTGGAATTTTGATAACAATTATATCAAATCTATAAATGCCTTGGGTAATATAGACATCTAAACAATATTAATTCCTTTAATCCATGAACACAGAATATCTTTGGATTTATTTGTGTGTCTTCTTCAATGTCTTTCATCAGTGTCTTAAAGTTTTCAGTGTACAGGTCTTTCACCTCCTTGGTCAAATTTATTACTGGATATTTTTTTGATATAATTGTAAATGGAATTTTTTAAATAAAATTTACATTTCTGATTATTTGTTATTAGTGTATAAAAATGCAATAATGCTTTATATATTAATTTGGTATCCCGATACTTCACTGAGTTCATTTATTAGTTCTGACAGTTTTTTTCTTTTTCTTTCTTTCTTTTTTTTTTTTTGCTGTGTATGTATGTGTGTGTGGAGTCCTTCAGGTTTTCTGCTTAGTATCCTGTTATACATAAATAGCAACAGGTTTTCTTCTTTCCTTCTAATTTTTGTCCTTTTAATTTCTATTTCTTGCCTAATTGTTGTGGCTAGGACTTCCAATACAATATTCAATAAAAGTAACAAGAAAGGGGATCCTTATCTTCTTCCTGAACTTGCAGGAAAAGCTTTTATCTTTTGATTACTGAGTATAATACTAACTGTGGGTTTGTCATATATGGTGTATAGTGTGTGAGGCACAATCCCTCTATACCTACTATGTTGAGAGTACTTATTCTAAGTGGATGTTGAATTTTGCCCAATGCTTTTTCTCCATCTTAAGATGATCATATGATTCTTATTTGTTATCTGCTTAATGTGGTGTGTGTTGTTGATTGATTAGTGAATGTTGAGCCATCCTTGCATCCCTGGGGGAAATTCTACTAGATCATGTGCATCATACTTTTAAAGTATTGTTTACTTTGTTTTGCTACTATTTTGTGTTGAGGATTCCATCAGGAATATTGCCCTGTTATTCATTTGCTTGTTGTTGTTGTTTTGTTTTGTTTTGTTTTGTTTTTTTGTGGTATACTTAATGTGATTTGGGTATCAGGGTTGTGTTGACCTCATAAAATGAATTTTGTAACATTCCCTCTTCAAGTTTTTGGAAGAGTTTGGGGAGAATAGATAGTAAATCTTCTTTGAAGTTTGATAGAATGTACCAGTGAAAATGTCTGGCCCTGGACTTTTGTTTGTTGGTAGATTTTTGGTTATGATTAAATCTCCTTATTAGTAATCTGTCTATTCAGATTTTGTACTTTCTCATTATTCAGGTTTGTAAATTATAAATTTATTCTAGGTTGTCCAACTTGTTTGAAGTATTCTCTTATTATCCTTTGTTATATTCCTATGGTGTTGGTTACAACTTCTATTTCATTTCTGGTTTTACTTATTTGAGCCCTCTCTAATTCTTTATGTGACTAGCTCAAGATTTCAAAGTCTTATCTCTTCAAAAAGCCTGTTTTAAATTTCATTGCACTTTTTGGTTATCTCTTTCACCTCTATTTTATTTATTTCTACTTTTATCTTTATTACTTTCCTCTACCAACTTTCCTATACCAGTAGACAGTATATGGGTTTACATGGATGTGTAAAATAAAACTGTTTATGTGAGATTTCTCTCATTTCTTAAGGTAACTCTGTATCACTATGAACTTCCATTTTAGAACTGTTTTTGCTGCATCACATAGATTTTGATATCCAATATTTATGTTTTTATTTGCCTCTAGGTATATTTTGATTTATTCTTTGATTTTTTCCATGACTTAGTAGTTGTTCAGAAACATATTCTTTAGTCTCCACATATTTATAGGTTTTCCAATTTGTAATTGTTTTCTGATTTCACATCATTGTGGTTGGAAAAGAGTTTGATATGGTTTCAAACTTTTTGAATTTTTTAAGATGTGTTTTATGACCTAATTCATGATCTATATTGCAGAATGCTCCATGTGCATCTGGAAAGACTGTGTGTTCTGCTTTTGGTTGGAATGTCCACTGTATATCTATTTAATTCATCTGGTCTAATACTATTTAAAGCCAATGTTTTCTTCTTGATTTTCTGTCTAGATGATTGATGTAACAACAGTCCCCTACTGTTGGACAGTTATTGTATTACTGTCAACTTTTCCTTTTATGTACCTTAAAATTTGCTTTAAAAATTTGGTGCTCTTCTATTGGGTGCATATATTCTCATAAAGTTTATATCTTTGTGCTGGATTGACCCCTTTATCACTATGTATCCTTGTCTTTTAATACAATCAGTTTAAAAATCTATTTTGCTGAATGTGAGTATAGCATTTTTAGCCTTGATTATTGGTTTTCATTTGGATGCAATATCATTTTCCATCCCATTACTTTATTATGTTTGTGTCCTTACCTTTCAAATGAGTCTCTGGTAGTAACCAGTATATAGATGCACAGTAAAACCTTGGTTTGTGAGCATAATTCATTCTTGTAATAATTACATGTGAGCATAATTACATGTTTGTAATCCCTTCCCCAAATATGCTTGTAATCCAAAGCACTTGTATATCAAAGCGAATATCAAGAACCATTGGCTCAGTTGTGATCATGTGACATTCGCACAATGTACTATTCGTATTGCAAGACATTGTTTATGAAGTTTAGATTTATTATAAAGGTTTTCTCATCTTTCAGGACATCAAAAAAAAAAACCCATGTTATTTGCAATCCAAGGTTTTATAGGTTTTGTTTTTTTAATCCATTCAGTCACCTTATGTCTTTTGACTGGGGAATTTGGTCTACTTAAATATAAAATAATTATTGATAGATATGTATTTATTGTCACTTTGTTAATTGTTTGTTGGCTGTTTTTATAATTTTTGTAGTTCCTCTGTATTCGGTTGTTATGTTTAGATAACCTTCCCAGTTTTCCTCTGTGCATTGCTCTAGGTTTTTGCTTTGGGTTATCATGAGGCTTACACATATCTATGTCTAAATGTATGTCTATGTCTATGTCTGTGTCTATATTTGTATCTATATCCTCTATCTCTATCCCTATCTCTATCTATCCACCTATTTATATCTAACCTATCTATATCTGCCTATTTTAAGTTGATAACAACTTAAAGTTGAGCACATTCCAAAACTCTAAATTTTTACTCCTCCTCCTGTTTTATATTTTGATATCATATTTTACATCTTTTTGTTTTATGTATCTCTTAACTCATTGTTTTTAGTTAATTGTACCATTTTTTAGTTTAGTTTTAATAGTAGCTTTATAATTATTAATCTCTCACTTTTTCTATGTGTTAACCTTTTCTGATGAGAGTTTTACTTTTATATATATTTTTTGTTAATAATTAGTACCTTTTCCTTTCAATTTAAAGAATTATCTTTAATACTTTTTGTGAGGCCAGTTTAGTAGTGATGAACTCCGTAGGTTTTCTTGTCTGGAAAACTTTATTTCTCCTTCAATTCTGAAAGATAATCTTGCTGGGTAGAGTATTCTTCATTAGAAGTTGTTTTAATTTTTGTTTTTCCTTCTTTTGTTTTTTTTTTCTTTTTTTTTCCTTTCAACATTATGAATATATTATGCCACTCCTTTCTGGCCTACAGAGTTTCTGCTGAGAAATCTGCTCATATCCCTGTGAGTGTTTCCTTCATATGTAATAATTTGTTTTTCTCTTGTGCTTTTAAGATTTTCTTTTTCTTTTTAACTTTTGACATCTTAATTATTGTGTGTTGATGTGGATCTCTTTGGGTTCATCTTATTCAAAATTCTCTAAGCTTAATCGACCTAGATATCTTTTTCCTTCCCTAGTAGGTTAGGGAGGTTTGTAGGTATTATTTTGTCAATTTTTTTTGTTTTGCCTTTTTTACTTCTCTTTCTGAAACCCTTATAATGGAATGATTTTCCATTTGATGTTACCCCATGGGTCCCTTAAGTTATCTTCATTTTGTAATATGCTCGTTTCTTTCTGCTGCTCTGTTTAAGTGAGTTTTATTGCTTTGTCTTCTGACTTGCTGATTCATTATTTTACTTCATCCAGCTGCTATTGTATATTTTAAGTGTATTTTCTTTTTAGTTTATTCATTTTATTATTTGGCTCTGTGTCTTATGTTTGGTACTTTATAATTTCTGTCTCTTTATTCAAGTTCTCACTGTGTTCATTCATAATGATTTTGGTGAGCATTCTTATGATCATTACTTTAAATTTTTATCAGGGGGATTACTTATCTCCATATCATTTTGATCTTTTTTCCAAGGTTTTGCCTTGTTTATTCATTTGCTTGTTTGTGTTTTTTTTTTTCTTAATTTGGAATATATTTCTCTCTTTTCTAATTTTTCTTTACTCTCTGCGGGTGTTTCTCTGTGTTAATCAGCACTGCTACCTCTCTCAGTCTTGGAGATGTGGCTTTGTGTAAATGATGAACCTTCTCATTCAGTCTTTCCCTAGCTCTTTGTTTTTTCTCAAACTGTGATTCTTTATTCTTTATATATCAACATTGTTGAGGTGTGTCAAGACTGTCAGTGTTCCAAGAGGGGAAGTCACACTCAGCAACTGGTCTTAGGCTGATTGCAAACTGGACCCTCAGGCAGCAGCTTTTAAAATATGCAAATGTATACTGTTCTCTAGGGCTGTCATCATAATCCCTGATGGTCCCCAGACCAGATCTATAGGTGTTCTTTGGGCAGCAGCTGCAAAAATCAGGACTCCAGAGCAGTATATAAGATCCTTTCTGGGAGGTCTTGTGGAGCTGTAGCAAGACCAAGGTTGTGTGCAAGGATGGTGTCTCCCTGCTTAGGTTCCCTAGTAGCTTCTCCTCAGCCTCTTCTAAGGGAAATCCGAAGTCTGTCCCTGAGGCCGATGCTTCAGCATAAGTAAATAGGTTTTTCTTTGGAGGAAGATTGGGTTGTGTTTCAGTCTGTTTTCTGTGCAGTCCTTGAGGGTGTTGGCCTGCCAGGAACTTGTCTTTTTGATTGTTATATTTCCATTGAGCTCAGAAATCCCAGCCCCCTTGGCCACCAGGGCCAAATAATCAAGGAGCATCCCCTGTGTGAATTGCAAATACCCACTGGCTTTAGCAGGGCAGATGTAGAATATAGTGGGTGGAGCACGGTCGCTCGCTTCAGAAAGGCAAGTGGAGGGAAAATATCTTGACTGGGTGTGTCCACAGGTGTCAGGAATATAGCAAGAGAGTGTCTTATCTGTTCATTTGTGCCATTTTAGGCTAGGAGAGGGAAAATGGTATGCCTATGCATCTCCAGCCAGGTAATGAAGGAGTATTACAACCATGGCACTCCTACTTAAGGAAGACAGCAGGAGAGAGCCACAATCACTTGCTCCCATCTATCTTTGCAAGGGGTAGCAGGAGAGTGCTATATCAGTGCCTGCCCACGTGTGCTGGTTGGGTGAGTGGAGAGTGTAAACATGGCCTCCATCAAGGCCTTCTTCTCTGAGGAGTTTCAACTGTCCTCTGGCCCTCTGGCATATGCTTTTAGATTAGCAAATGAACTTCCTTCACATATAGTCCAGGTGCTTTTCACACTATTATTTCTTCACTAGGCCTTGAGGCAAGTAGGGACATTCACAAACTATTTAAAAGAGGAATGCCTGTTGGGTATTTTGGACATCAGCTCCATTCGCTTTTTAACTCAGACACAGGGGGACTTGTCTCTCTAGTGCAGTTCCCTTTGGTAGGGGTACTTGATATGGGATACCCATCACTTGCTCCTCCAGGAAAAGTGTCAGACTGGTGAGATCTCTTCCTGTTGTGTGTCACTATACCAGGAGTGGTGGTTTTGGTGAGACTGTGTCTCTGCCTCTCCTACCCATCTTGTTGTGGTCTTTTTATTTTTTGTTTTGAAGAATCAGTTCATCTAGTTGACATATTTTTCACAGGGAGTTGATCCATATGTAGCGTTGATTTGATATGTCCATGGGAGGAGATGAGTTGGGGGTCTTCCTATGCTGTCATCTTGAGGGTCTCTCAAACTGGCATTCTGTTTTAATTATTTTTTTTCTAAGCAATTGAAGACCTTACTTATATTCTCTTGCCACTTTTTATTGTCCTTCCTTCTTTTTTTTTTTTTATCTCTCTCTAACTTTCCAAATTCTTCCTATATTAGGCTTACCAATTTGGGGAGAAAATAGAAGGAAGCATTTAAATTATATTTTTCATTATTCCAACTCCTTCTTATGGCCAGAACTGAGCAGACTCTGAAATGAATATTTATTTATTTATTTTAATTTTTAAATGTTTTATTTATTTTTGAGAGAGAGAGCGAGAGAGAGTGAGCATGAGCAGTTGAAGGTCAGAGAGAGAAGGAGACACAGAATCCAAAGACAGGCTCCAGGCTCTGAGCTAGCTGTCAGCACAGAGCCTGACGCGGTGCTCAAACCCACAAACAGTGAGCTCATGACCTGAGCTGAAGCCTGATGCTCAACCGACTGAGCCACCCAGGCTCCCCTAAAATGAATATTTAATTTGGACATATAAGTGACATTATACCTCACTAATCTAGAAAGAAAATGAAGTGTGTAGTATGTGTAGACTGTGTGCAATCAATCAGTATGAAGCTACAGGGAAGTATGGCTGCATGGCTGTATATGTTCTCCTCTAGTATTTTCACTCTATTTCTGTTTGGTTCCTGATGAGAACACAAGTCCTCTGTGGCTTGGCTCCTGTGTGCCTCTCTCTAACCCCTACTCATAGTCTTCTTCTGGACATACTAAAGTGCTTGCATTACCAGTTGAGTAGGATAATATATGACTATTTTCCACTCCTCTCTCTTCTCAATTAAAAGAAATGTATTTAGCTTTAACATTGCTTTAACCACAGAACTTTCTTTGAAAGTATTTACTGTGTTCTAGAATCTTGAGAACACTAAATCTTTTGTGCCTGCACTCTTTCCCCCTGTAAATGTCTATCCCAGCATCTCATATTTCTAGTATGTGAATGTGTTACTTCGGATGATATTTCCTATCAGACTAATATGGAAGTACAATATATGTAATTTTTCCTTGTACTCTCAGTATCTGACAAAGTATCTGGCGCCTAGAAATTATTTATGTGCATGTATTATATAATCTTATAGAAATATTATTTAATATACTATCTGTTATATATAATACTCTATAATTAATATATATAACCAGTATACAATTATATAATTAATATTTTATATAACATTTTATGTATCATATTGTACTAACATAACTATATATCTAGTAATATATGTATACATAACATAACTTTATGCATAGTAATATAATAATGTATACTATATACACACA
Source organism: Suricata suricatta (assembly GCF_006229205.1). Taxonomy (NCBI): domain Eukaryota; kingdom Metazoa; phylum Chordata; class Mammalia; order Carnivora; family Herpestidae; genus Suricata; species Suricata suricatta. The sequence continues at coordinate 62,665,477 of NC_043704.1, read as the reverse complement.
CAATATCATGAGATGTCTTATACTTGCAGAAGGCTAATAGCATCTTGTTACTTGCCATTTTTTGAAATTCTGCTCTTGATATGCTGGATTTTCTTTTTTTAAATTTTTTTAATCTTTATTTTTGAGAGTGAGACAGAGAGAGACAGAGTGTGAGCAGGGGAGAGGCAGACACAGAGTCTGAAGCAGGCTCTAGGCTCTGAGCTGTCATCACAGAGCCCGATGCAGGGCTCGAACCCACAAGCCATGAGATCATGACCTGAGCCGAAGTCGGACACTTAACGGACTGAGCCACGCAGGCACCCCAATCTGCTGGATTTTCAGAATGACTGGTATGAAGGCTACTTCTGGATGAACAAAGCTGAGAGAGGAGAGGGCCGTATAGGAGACCAGAACCTGTGGCCAGGGGTCTGAGTCAACAGGGTGAAGGAATAGCAGCAAAGACCACTGATCACATTTTGCCTCTGTTGAGATGGTATCAGGGATAAAGGAAGCCTGAAATTCTAGAAGGGGACTGACAGAGGACTGAAAAACCCAGGGCTGATTAAAGCAGCGTCAAGAAAATGAAATTGTGGTGACATTCATGGTTTAAAAACTAACTTTACAGAACTATTTTCCTAAGGCCTTTGGGCAGATTCTAATTTGATCCAGCAACAATATCTGCTTGGCTCCAAACTGATCAGCATCTGCTAATTTTTCTAACTGCTTTAATCATTTTTGGGACTCTGCTTTAGAACCTCTCCAAATCTCCTCCTTCTCACTAAAGTCTCAAGTCTTCAAAGTCTGTGCCAATTTTAATAAAGGTCTGGAAGGATTACCTTCTGTTCCCAATTTAGTATTTCTATTTAATATGCCTTTCTTTGTCTCACTTAATATACCAAAACCCAGAGCAAGAATCCTTGAATTTCTGTGAGCCAATGACTTCCAGAACAAAAATTTGAAATTCAATCTCAGGTCACACATAAGCAGAAAGTAATTTGTGTGTCTGCCTTACCCACTAGAGTATGATGTTCTTGAGGACAAGGACTTTGCTTTTTCAAATAATTTCCCCAATACTTTTTATAGTACCTATCTCCATCTCCTTCCTTGTTTCTTTTGTGAAATGTAAATATTCAGGGTGAGCTTACTGTTTTCATTTTTAAATACTCCTTATAAAGAGTGCTTGGTAACTGAAAATCAAATATGAAATTAAAAACTTTATATATTTTTTTAAATAAAATGCTATCAGTCCATGTATTCAATCATTTTTAAACTTGCAACTCCCTTTTTTATGGCCTAGTGTAGGACATGAGATAAATGGTGAAGTTAAGGGAAAAAATGAGATAGTCCTAAAAATTGCAAAGATGTGCATAGAAGGGAAATTTTAGAAATAGAAACTAAACTGCATATGAATCAGAAGCATGTCAAATGTGGGAGAAAAAGTGAAAACAGGAGCAGAGGGCAAAGACAAAGAGGTTACATGCTAAAACAGGGCAAACTCTGTGCGAGTGACCCCCCCTAATTTCCCCATTGATCAAAATCTGTCATATTTTAGCCTGGCAAGATGTGGATGTGTAGCTGAGGTTAAATGATCTTCCATAACCTGTCACTCCAGACATAGCTGAATTAGACAGCTGGCCCCTCTTTGTGTTGTGTTCAAAGGTCTCTCACATTCTAAAATTGTAGCCTTCTCTAAATAATCTATTTTTAGTCTTATAGGGGTAAATGTGATAGTTTAGGTATTCCCAAATAGCTAATCTCCAGGCTATTGAACTGAAATTTTAGGTCATCTCTGACGACTTTACCCAAATAGCTATGTGGCTGGAAAATATCACACAGGGAGATAGCAGAAGATTTCAATAGATCTTAAGAAGGTACAGGTAATATTTCTTTAGAATAACACTAAATGAGAAATGTTGGTACCAGTGTTATTTCTGTCTTTCAAGAATGTGGTCCATTTCATCTACGTTATCAAATTTGTGGGCATAGACCAGCAGTGCTTCTGAAAAACAATACTTGGTCCCCATTCTCCACATCCCACAAAGTACTCATTAAAGTCCTTATTACACTTTCTAAACATTTCAGAGGTATTAAAATGGAGAATAATGTAATGCCTATAGTAAAGATATAATTCTTACTCTATTTACTCTGAAGAGTAAGATTTTCGCTCAGTTCGCGTAAATAATATTGAGCTATTTCTACAAATCACTTTGGAGCACTCACCGTCACCAAGCAGCATGCAAATCATGCATTCAGAGGCAAATAGGCAGAGCTCCTGGGTGGCTCAGTCAGTTTAGCATCTGACTTAGGCTCAGGTCTTGATCTCACAGCTGTGAGTTGGTGCCCCATGGTGCTGACAGCTCAGAGCCTGGGGCCTACTTTGGATTCTGTGTCTCCTCTCTCTGCCCCTCCCCCTTGTGCTCTCTCTCTCTGTCTCTCAAAATAAATAAATGTAAAAAAAAAAACATGAAAAAAAAAGGCAAGAAGGCCAACGTTCCTATCTTTAGGGAGGTCATGATGTAGTGAATATAGTTTATAAGCTACTTTAATGAAATATACAGAAATGTTTATAAATAACTGTGATTTGTTTGACAATTGTGCTACCAAAATGATTCAGGTACTTTCTAGGAGGTTAAAGTTCTGGGCACTGCCTGAGCTGAGCAGGAAGGCAGGAAGAGATGATGTTTTAACTGGGTTTTTATTAAAGCTTTAGAGTTTACTGCTTAAAGAAAAGTTGGAGAAAGGGAGCTGGGGGAGGAGGTAGGGATATTCTACCTAAGAAAGCAGACCAGGCACAGGGACACGCACACTCATAAACAAATACACACTTGTGCACACACTCATTTATGTTCCCCTTTGCCTGGTAGTCAGCATCTTTCAGAGTTCTGAACTGAGTATAAGAAATGCTTTCTCAGCCTGGCTTTGCTGGGATCCATTGTTTGACATTGAGCAAGATTTTGGTAGTCTCTGGATCTCAGTTATTGAATTTGTAAAATGAAAAGGTTAGATTCTATGATAACTAGGGCTTCATCCCATGGAAAAGAAAACAAAAAACAAAAACAAAAAAACACCTGGGAGATAAAGTTAAAACCTGTTTGATCTAAAACTCATGATTTAGGGGAAACAAGAATAGTTTATGAGGATTGATCTCAGCTGAGTTTTTAAAATTTTGCATAAGGGAAAACATCTTTGATTCTCATTAGTAGAAAATATAATAGCAAATTTAGTGTTTCTTCTCTCTAAATTTCTTTACTATTTGGTGACAGAGATATCTTAGGGTATATATTTAACAGTTTTCTACAGAAATTAAGCATACTTTTTTCCTCTAAATTTCAGATAAGAAAAGGCACTGCTAAAACTTAGGACACTGACATATAGTACATTATAACACTCTGTCTGGCTCTGCCTAGGCAAGTGGAGATGATAAAGAATCAGAGCCGTGCACAGCTTTAAGTTCCAGGTGACAGCGAGAATTGAATGGCTGGAAATACAGTGGGGATGTACCAAATCTTCAGCTCCTATCTGAATATCTGTAGGATTTGCATTTGTCAAATGTGAAAACTTGAGCTCCAAAACTACATATAATACCAAAGATAGCACCAGACATATTATCCTTCCTCTGCAAACATCTATCCAAGATTTGGAGCTCAGGGTTTCATCTTCAGTTCTCTGGTACTTCTTTTACCCCATCTGGAAGCAGCATGAGCCCAAGTAAGAAGTAAACCTGAAAATTCAAGTTTGCCAATTGCATTGTTAGATTTTAGATGAATTAGTAATGAGTTAGTGGATACAAGTTAGCAAGTTAGTAAGTCACCAACTGTCCTATTTTTCATTTATTTGTGTTAGACATGCTTTTGCAGATGGACTTCTGTGGTGGAGGCAGTGCATGATGTTCTATATCTTTTCACATTAGGTATAAAATATTTCTTGGGAAAAATGATAATTTAGTGTTGCTTATCAAAGATAATTATTTTCATTTGTAAAATGCTTGGGTATCATCAGAATCTCACACTGTATTTATAAATTGGAATAACTGTTGTAAAATATCATTTTAGGGAACTGATTCCATTTCAGTTGTTTACAAAAAAAAACACATTAAACATGTATTTAAGCCCTTCTCTTCTTAGAGGTCCATCATCTGCTAATGATGAAGTTACAGCCTCTGATGTTAAATTTCTCTTGGAAAAATGGAAGTCCTGTTATACATGTGGCAATCATCTCTCTATTCATCGGTTGATGAATCTTCCTAATCATCTGTTGAATTAGTGGCAGGTCTGATGGAACTTTGGATAAGCTAGAAAGGCACATTTGGAGAGGAGATCATTCCTTTTCTATAGCAAGTTTATCACTATTGCATACATAGGAATGTCCTAAGTTTTCTCTATCCTGGGTTCCCATTGTCCTTGGATATTGATCCAAACCACTTAGTGATGAATACAGGCAGCACACTCTTTCTATTTAAAGGTCTTGAGCATCTATCTACTGTTTTTATGTTTATTATCTTAATAATTGACATTTATAATATCTTTCATCCAAAGAGCTCTCTGGAGTGCAATAAGGTGCCAAGTGAAGACAAATGAACCCAGGGGCACTTTGTACTCTACAGATCAAAGAAGATCCACTCTGGATCTGTGGCTTTCCAGGAACATCTTCCCCTGCATCTCCCTTGTATTTTTACTCCAACATGGCAAGTCATAGCCGTAGTGTGGATCTTAGACTCTCCTCTTCCTTTTCTTCTTTTAATCTTTCATTCGAACACACACATGCATACACATACATTTTCACTCTCATCTTTATCCTGATGATTCCCTAATCTGTATTTCACTACTGGATCCTTTCTTAAAGCCCTGCTTCATATTTATAACTATCTTTTGTAAATTTCTTCTTTAATATTTAAACAAATCTAACATTCCCAGCATAAAGCTCATTATTTATTTATCATTAGAAAAACTATCTTATAACTTTATTTGATATTCCAGATGCATTTTGAAATGTACAGAATTTAAAAAAAAGTGGCCTGGCTCCAGAAAGAAATACGTTATTATAAAGAAAGGTGTAAGAAGCTTAAGGGTAAAGGATTATGGTAAACAAGTTCAGTGAGCATAGCCTGGGATATTTTGGACTCTTGGAGTTTGAAGATGAGACCTAGTGAGAATTAGTTTTTAAAAATTTAATATTAAAGTAAACAGAAATTTAGGATAATCAGTCATTAGTGAAGAAGGTTCACTGTAGCCCAGATGTTATATATGTGTTAGATATTTTCATGTGGATCACATTTTTAGAGAGTGGATATTAGAGAGCAACTAATGCCATTTTATTTATGAGTAATTATAAATATAAGCATGGATACTGAATGGATCATATGGTTTCTTTTTGGAATTTGTTTTCTTTCTTAATCATGCACATCTGGGAAATTCATACCAATTGAGCTCTTGCAGCCAAATCCATTAACAGGAACACTCTCTCCAGTAAGTGTAGCTAACCAAATGGCAGTGCTGCTGCTTAGCTGGGATTAGTTTTCACTCTCCCAAATCCCCAAAACACTCCACTCTGCTTTTGCAATGCCCTGATCTCTTGAAATAATGATGGCATCTCCAGAAACCCAGAAGGGATTCACAGGACTCATCTTAGATGCCTTCCTCTTACCCATTTAACCCAGTTACTTAACAATTCCTTTTGACTCATTCTTTATATCTCTGACATTTATCCTTCTCCACCCTCACTTTATTATCTTTTTTTTTAAGTTTTATTTTTTTTTTGACAGAGAGCACTAGTGGGGGAGGGGCAGAGAGACAGGAAGACAAAAATCCAAAGCAGGCTCCATTCTGTGAGCACCAAGCCTGACATGAGGCTTGAACCCAAACCCATGAACCCCACATACCATAAGATCATGACCTGAGCTGAAATCGGAGGCTCAACTGAGTGAGCCACCCAGGTGCTCCTCCACCCTCATTTTAAAATCATTACCTTTTAAGCCTGAGCTACTAAGATAGTGCCCTAACTGGACAGTATCCCTCCATTTTATTACAATGATTACACTGACTTCTACTTTTAAGACCTTGCTCATGAAAATAAAAACATTTCTTGTTTGCTAATGTATTAAGTTTAGATTTCATTCACTCTTTTTTTCTAAGACTATAGTCCATCTCCTTTCTCCTTATCAAAATGAGTTTCATACTGCTCCCCAGAAGGGATCCCTATTAGTCAGGGGCACTTTCTTCTCTGCTCCAGTGCCTTGCTCCAAGATGTTTGCTCCTAACTTGACATTCTTCCCTCTGGTCTGACTTCCTGAATTTTATTCCACACTCATTTCCAACTATTAAGGATCCAATCCCCAGATACTGCCTTCTCAGATAAATTCTTTTTCAGGATAGAGGTCTGTTACCATCTCTTTCAGAAAACGTTTCCTCCAGTCTAGATTAGGTAATCTCCTTTCTGGGACACAGTACCATGAGAGCGTTTGCCCAGTTCATACTTACTGTTATTGTCTAACCACTTGTATCTTTTTTTCAGAGCTGAGAGCAGGAACCTTTCTGTATGCTTCTTTGTGTCTTCTGTGCCTGACTGACATGTAGAGGATTGAAATGATCTCCACATGTTTAAATTTCTTTGCATTTAGAGCAATTGTCTTATACTTTCAGACTTAATTGCTTACTATTCACCAATCTATTTGTTGATCTTTTCCTAACCAGGTTGATTGTTTCTTTTTATTGAGGGATCTTATCATAGAGCCCAGAGTGAATGGTTCCCAAAGATCTTTCAGAATACCTACGTACAAGAGAAGTGATCATTACATTCTTATTTAATTAAATAACCAAACTATTGTTAATAATATCACAAACCCCAAATAATATAAACTTAATTGGTAGGAGTAGAAAGAATTTGAAAATCATTGTTTAGTATTGTTTTTCAATAACAAGGTGGTTGTTTTATTTCCTAAGAAAAATAATTTCAGTCATTTGCTATACCCACTAAAATAGGTAACCTGCATTAGATATTCTCACATTAGCTTATGCATAAAAATTATCTATTTTAGGAAATAATAGATCACATTACAAGTTTCCCTTCACTTCCTTATTATCTTCCTCTCTCAATGCACCTGTTGTCTATTACTCCCTCTTGTTCACTTAGTGCTGTCAAATACACATCTTTGCATCTGCTTATTGGTTTCTCTGTCCTCCTGTTCCCCCACGTTGTCTAGTCCTTATATCCATGCTAGATATTTTCTACTTCAAAGCTACAACTATAACCTATTTTTCCTGAAACAGCAAGTATTCCTTGTATCAGCTCATTCTCGTTGCTTCCAAACATCACAAAAGGCATCTAAAGCCACTTACCAACCTGATTCTAGCCTAAGATCAATACTCTGTCAGGCTTTCTTGCAACAGAAAAAGAGAACACCGCTGAAGAAAAGGACTCTCATTTCGATTTTGCTACTGAAAAAAAAATCCTGTGTGAAAAGTTTAACTGATAAATTGTTGTTCGATATGGGTATCAGAAATATTTACCAAGTATATTGGATGTTGTCTATCTTTTAGAATTGTCTGTATTGCCTATATTTGTTAATATCTGTATATATGTATTATATAAAATTTTACTTATATAAAATTGTTGTTTCTCTATTCCTATATCTATAACTGTATAAAAACTTTTTTTAAGAGGCAAAATATGCTGATGGTGTATGATAAGTTTTCTTCTTGGTGAGGAGATGCCGTAATAGACTAAGATGGTGTAATGTTTTAATTTTAATTTTGGATCTCTTAAGTTTCATTCACAGTTTTTGACTGAACAGTCTTTATCTTTTTCCATAAAACACAAGACTTAATAACGGATTCTTCCTTTTAAATAAAAAACAGAAAACAAAACAAAACCAAAACAAACAAAACACCTTCCTCATGTATTTTGCCAAATAGAGATTTGCCAGATTTAGAAAATGCCCCTTGTATAATATTTACATCCTTCAGAGTTGGAATTTACCATTCACACACAAGTATCAATTATATTTATTGCTGTTTTTTTTTCTTCCAAGAGAGAATGGGACTATCCATTATGATTGGAGATATCTTTGGAGAGTAGGATGTTGAGTGAATAGCCCGAGAGTAGTTGTACACTGTCTTTGGGGAGCATATAGGGAAGAAGAAAAGAGTGCCCCATTCAGCTAGAGGTTGAGAAATTCCACTCCAGTTCTCCTGCTGACAAAAATCTATACTGTCATGGTGTCTCTGAAAATCATCTGAAGTCTTACCTATGGTTCTAGAGCCCGAAGGCTGGACAGACCAGAAATCTATTAGATAATTAGGGATTGGTTTTTGCCTCGTTATCTATTTGTTTAATTGATGTACCTGCCTTTTATTTTTTGTTTCTTACTTGCTTGTAAATTTAACATAGTTCTGGACTGTTCTGATGCAATGTAGTATGGATCTAGCCTTAGAGAAATGGGCATTTCTGATGTACATCCCTGTATACTTATGTAAATGTTTCACCTGTGGTGTAGGGGATTAATATCCTGACACTATTAGGCAGGCAGCAAGGTACAATAGAATGAGTACTGTTTTGAGAGTTGTCTTCTCTGAATATTTTCAGTGATCCTAAATAACTTAAACTCTACGTTTCTATGTTCTAGCTATGATGTGGAGGGATTGAGTAAGGAGATCTTCTGAGTTTAGCTTTATCAGTCTGCAATTCTTTTAATTATATATGCTTCCTGATTTTCCTCTGATTTCTTTAATTTCTTTAAAAATTTTTTAATGTTCTATTTATTTTTGAGACAGAGAGAGAGAGAATGAGCTGGGAGGGACAGAGAGAGAGAGGGAGATGCAGAATCCAAAGCAGGCTCCATGCTCTTAGCTGTCAGCACAGAGCCCGATGCAGGGCTCGAACCCACGAATGTCAGATCATGACCTGAACCAAAATCGGAGGCTTCACCGACTGAACCACCCAGGCACCCCCGATTTCTTTAATTTCTTATGAGGCTTTAATAGGTTGGAGTCGATGTGTTTTTTTCTGATAAGTGGGGTGATAATACTTGCACTGTTTATCTTAGAGTGTTACAGTGAAGATGAAAATATGAAATTATGTGTCACCATGCATTATGAAATGCAAAGTTCTGTACTTATGCATAACAATTATTGTTGTATATTTCCATCTATACTTTTACTCTGATTTGAAAGACCTAAGATACTTCAGTGTGCAACCAGCAGAGGGAGACAAGTTCAGATTATATTTCTTCTTGAAACACAGAATCAGTTAATTGGTATGTGCACATGCACTTTTAAAAATTAAAATGAGGTTTATATTATTGGCAAATATGTTTCTAGCTCAATTCTGTATTGACTTATTGAAGTTACAAAAGTAAATGAGAGAAAGATAAAACACAAAAAAAAATATGGGGGGGGATTTTTTATTTCTGGGCTTACTTTATTACAGAACTCAGAGATAGCTCTCCTTTGAAACATGTCATATTCCTGTGACAACTTCCTAAACATGTCCATCTGGAGGTACAGACTATTTGAGTACCAATTTAGGAACCAATTCAGAATTCTAAAAGTAGAATTTCCAAATTTCCTCTGAAACTAGTTTCTTAACTCAACTTTCTCATTTTATCAGCCTAGACTTGGAGGAGAAAATACATGCGCACACATGTGCACACACATACACACATTCATTCAGGGGTAAGGGGGCCGAGAATGAATTTTCCATATCAAATTAGTTGACAAGTCCTATAAGTCCCTCTCTGAATTTCCTCTGAAAGTCTCCACCTCTTTTTTCTTTTCACTGTTCTTGTCTTGTGACCTGCTTTTACCATTTCTTGCCCGTTCTATTTCAGAAACATAACTGGTCTTCCCTGACTTTGACTAGCCCAGTCCAGTGCCCAGTCCCACTCTATTGCCAATTAGCTGTCTTCTTAAAACACAAGTCTGATTATGTCACTTGCTTACTCAAAGCCTTTCTTTAGTGGCTCCTTTTTGCATATAGAAAAAAAGACAAACTCATTACCTTGCCTGCTAAGATCCTCAGTGTCCCCAACTTATACAAAAGCATAATCATTTTCCATTCTGACTTTTTCCATGTCTATCTCCACATGCTTTCCTACAATTTACCTTCCTCAATAATGTAAAATCTCTGAAGGAAAAGCTTCATGCCTTATCATTATTAGAAAGCAATAATGTATATAATGAATGATGCTTATCCCTTTCTCATCTGTTTCCAGCAACTTTATTCATCTTCTAACGAGTCTCTCTACTTCATCTTTCTCCTAACCTCTAATTTCTCATTGCCAGAATAATCTCCCTAAGATGTTCATATTTCATCTCACTCCTTCACAATCTAAAGTAGGCTTCCATATAGGAGATGATGAGGTGAAGTGGGATTCTTCATTCAAGCATCTAGGAATCTTAATTATGTACCTTTTCTGTTCAGCTTTCTTTCTCTCCTCCTGCCTGCTAGTCAGGTAAGTCTTCCTACGGTTCCACTCTTTGTTTCCAGCTAGGTTCTCATGGCCGTCTTTTGCATCTTTTGCCATCCTTCATCTGTTGCCTTTCTCTACTCTCCTCTTATATATCTTCGAAGGGTTACTTAAAATACCATTTTCTCCAAGAAGCCTCTTTCTTGATTACCTTTTATGAACCACCACTGTGTTTCGATTCTGCTCCCTTATAATTTATTACTCAATTATTCACTGACTATCTTATTCTGCATCATGTGTTTAACCTAACTTTTCCACCTGGGGTTTGAGTCCCTGAATTTTATTATTGTGGTTCTGCTCAGCACCAGAGAGGATTGGACATATAGATTGATTAACTTTGGTCTTGCTCTGTAATGAAGAGCAGCCTTGAGAGGCTTACCTTATATTGTATATTGCACAGCACTTGTGTATATTGTATAATGATGATGTTTGGTCCCTTTCTAGGAGGGGCTTTGAAAGATTTTTTTCCTCATTAAACTATTTGGGGTAGAGTGACAATTTTGTACATTACTATTTTTGAAAGCTTATTACCGTTTATGTGGTAGGTCTCAATGATTACTTATTTTAGTTAATTGTTTTTTATGTAGATAGCGACACCGTTGATGAGACGCATTTTAGGAATTCTTTTCCTCTCATGCAGGCAGTCCTCCTACATTTATTACTCACAGAAGAGGACTGAGAATATGATTTACAGATAGGAAAGGAAGATTCTTGTAAGCAGGGAAACTTCTGGGACCTTTTGAATAAGATAATGACCTAACACTAGACTTGCCCAGCAGCTCAATATTGTCAGTAAACTCTTGAGAAAACATATTAGTGTTATTTACATGATTTATAGCCTCAAGATATTTAACTAGGCATTTCATTTCGATTTAGCAGGATAACTATTGCCTGCTAAATAAATATAGATATGTAAGAATATATTTAGTAAAGTTTAGCAATTAAATGGCATCTGCTCATCTTGTTTGATGCTTCTTAATCTGTAGCAAAACATTTTCTCATATTGACATTTAATTAGTATATAATAAACATATTTAGGGTAAGCAGTTTATACCTGAAGGAAAGTACCAACTGGGACACAGGATTTTTTTTGTTTTGTTTTGTTTTTTTTCTTGACTAGCTAGTATAAATGACAGTCTACTTGGCATTCTTTCAGTTCTTATTTGAGGAATGGTGACTTCCTGTAAGGGAACACCAGAATTGATCTAGTTCCGCAAGGGAGAAATCTGGTAGGTGGGAAATAGTGACTACTTGTGATAGAACATGGCCTTTTGGTAAGGGTCTTCCCATTATGAGTAGGTCTAGTTAACTCAATCTTTCCTCCATTTTTGTTTCTCTACACCCCTCCCACCCCTCCCTCATTCCAAGCAGGTTTCCACTGGATTAGAAAGACTTCCTTTCATGTGTCTCCTTGCTTCCACTATTGCTCTTCTACAATTAATTCCTCATATGGTATTTGGAGTATCTTCCCAAAATATGAATCAGATTATGTCAATCCCTTGCTGAAAATCTTACACTGATCATTCACATCACTAGAATAAAATCTAAATTCTTACCTTGGAAATCTTTTCACTATGTCCCCTCCTCAATTTCTAATCTTGTCTGCTTTCTCTAGCTACCTCCTACAACGTACACATAAACTGCATTCCTTGTTTATTATTCTTGTTTTGTTTCCTCATGCATGGTATACCCATTTCTGCCTCAGAACGTCTGCACATGCCCTTTCTTTTATCTAAAAAAGTCTTCTTGCAGAGATTTGCTCGTCTGCTTCCTGAGAATTCAGGACATCTATTCTCCCCACCATTTGTCTAGGCCATTTTCTCTGTATCATACATATTTTTCTCATAGCCTTTACTCTCCAAAATAATCTAAATATGTATTTACTTCTTTAGTGTCTATTTCTCCATCAAGGATATAAGCTCTCTAAGAACAGAGTCTTGCTCTCCCTTACTTTACTATCATATCAATAAACACCATGTGAATGAATGAGTCATAAACCTATGGGCATGTCTTAGTACAGAGTTGCACACCTGTCTCCAGTCTTCTTCATTTCTCCTTGGGCTATTTCCTGATTGTAGGCGTCCAAGTCACTACAGTAACCACAAATAGAAGATATGATTTTCTGATTACCTGCTTGTACTAACATCTTGGTATCCTGAAGGTGCTGCTACCACCTTTCCTGGTGTTGCAGCATTCTTCCCGTATGTGAGAAACAAATAAAAGAACAGCAGCAATGCAGATCCAGAATTGCTTGGCAATTGTCACCTCCTTGGACATGGTGACAGAGAGATCAATGTAGAAAAGAGGTGGTTATAAAGGATAGTAAGTACATGTCTGTGGAGTTATAAGGCATATATATGAGAGTAAGTTTGCTGGTATGGAAGGACCCAACCAGCAGCTCATGAACCTCAAACACGTTATGAAAACTTGGACAGATCCAAGCATTGATGCCTACCAAAACAGAATGAATGAGCAAAGAAGTCCGATATAATGATGTACCACAAAGGCATGATCTAAGAGCAAACCACGAAAAACAATTTTATTTGTGCAGAGTACAGATTGAGCACTTTACATCACTGAGGCTTCCAAAGCCAGGATTGAACAATATGTATCTGACTTGAAGCTGATTGATTTTGTTTGGCAGTGTGACACATGTGGATGACGCTACCATATTCAAAGAAGCCAGATTCCAAAGGAAATTCACATGAGATAGTGCCATGCTTATGAACATAAACTGAGATACTTGAATATTGCTAAATTACGATGAAATCATTGAAAATGTCATAGCAGGAATCCTAAGGAGAAGTATTAACAGTTCTGCATCTCTAGTTCATATGGAAATGCTAATTCCACTTATGAAAGTAAAGTACAGGCATGGCATTATTCTGATTAAGAACTTACAACTGTAGAAATGTAGAGTGGTATATTAATAATATTATAGACATGTTTAGCATAAAATGTAAGCAATGTAACTAAATTAGTTGTACATTCCAAGCTGCATCTGGATTTCCTGTGAGCCTGTTACTTTACAAAGCTAAACAGAAGAATAAACCTTTCATGCTTCTTAGGGTGCTCAGACGATAGCCAGTTTTTGTTTTTCCTCCAGCATTTGTCCCTGGAGAGTGCCAGAATCTTCTAAAGCCTCTTTTAGAAGCAGTATGTTATTTTAAAGTAGTTGTTAAGATCATCTTACTTGGGTGATGATGGCTGTTTCACATGGCAAACAGCCATACTTGCCTCACAAATAACCTGAAAGTATGTTCATTTTTGCCAGCCCTCTTAGAAGAATGCATATAGTGGTATACAGAAAAATAGCTTGAATAAATTTCAGTACCTCTTCTATTTGTTTCTTTCTTTACATTTTTTAGGAAAGCAAACAGAGGAGTTAAGATTGGAGTAGATTTGGCAGAGTGACCATTAGGATGAGATATGTTACTCACTATATATAGTGTGTGTGTGTGCGTATGTGTGTGTGTGTCTGTCTGTCTGTCTGTGTGTGTGTGTCTGTCTGTGTATGTATAAATAAAATATTGGATTTATTAGAATGTATTAGATCTCAATGAGAGTTCCTTGAGGTGAGAAAACCAAAAGGAATTCATAAGAGAGTAAAAAAGGGAAAAACTCAGGGAGAACAAAGCATTGAAATGGAAATCAATGGTACAGCCACAGATAGATTTGTTATTTTTTAAGTGATGGGATAAGCCATGTGCATGGCTTGGGCATCCAGATATTCCTCTTTTCTCACTTTCATCAGTTACAGATTGCTGTCCCTATGTGAAAAGTCGGGGCCGAAAGTTGTATTTGAAGTGCCTCCTGGATGTCAATGATAAATATCAAACAGTTAACTAATATAGTAAACTACATTAAAAAAAATTCTTCAGAAATCTAGTATGAGTTATCAGTCTAAATTAGAGAATTTTTATTTTACTTTATTTATAGTATTTTTTCCAATGTTTATTTATTCTTTCTGAGAGACAGGGAGAGGCAGAGCATGAGCGAGGGAGGGGCAGAAAGAGAGGGAGACACAGAATCCAAAGCAGGACCCAGGCTCTGAGCTGTCTGCACAGATCCCAATGTGGGGCTCGAACCCACGAACCATATCATGACCTGAGCTGGAGTCAGTTACTTAGCTGACTGAGCCAACCAGGCACCCCTAAATCAGAGAATTTTTATAATGTATCTTCTTTCTGTGTTTTACTTTCAGTGAACACAGTAAGTCACTTTAGTTTAACAAAAGTAACCAATAAATAGATATTTAAGAAAATATTTTAAAAAACATTAATTGCATTATATCCCTTCTGCTGATATCAATATGTACTTACAATTTTATCCTCTTAGGTTAGGCATGTCTGTTCCATTTCTGATTACAATCATGATTAACTTAATACATTCTTCCCTCAGAGTGATTGTAGGAACAATCTGCAGATTTGAGTGACTTGCTACAAATTCCACATTCCTGTCATTTTGGTGTGAATGCTTTTTGAACCCCAGTATGTTAATCTCTATGTTCCATCTTAGGACCAAATGATTCCTGCTGGTAATTCGAGATTACTTGTATAGACGTTAGTCAGCAACCCTTATTCAGCATCTCCTGCAAAGCATATGCTACCATCCTACTATATTTTCTGCTTGCCCTGGAACAAACTTTTTGTTTCTTTATTCAGAATGTTACCCACTGATACAAAAGGATATTGACACTCCTCACATATCTTATCCCTCTCCTTAGAGTTTCTAGTTTCCGTGGTGGGGTTATCACAGCATTTGCATCATCAATGGAAATAGATGTTCTCGTGGCCCCATTCTTTTTGGTCTTTCTTATCTTCCTCCTGACATTGGAGAAACACAACTTTCTCTAAGATGATGTTTTATCTAAACCTATACTTCATCTCTAAAAGCTCAGAAGAAGCCCACCGAAGATTGTTAAACCTATTGGGGGGGGTTGGGACTGGGTGCTCTTTTCCCTGCAGTCTTTGCACAGAGTTATATAATCCATGCATTTCTATTTGGCACCAAGTTCATTTTCCCATTGATGTTGGGAACCACAGGATTATGGGTTTTGTAGTTCTTCTGATCACTTGGCTTAATAATTTTTTTGGTAAAATGGTTTCCAAGTTTTCAGTAGCTGAGTTACCAATTAGTGGTTGAACATCGCTGGTTTATTACCTGGGCACTGCTTATCAGCATCAGTATATTATGAAACACTCAAAAACACAGAATTTTCCTTACTTTCCTCACATAATCTGTAACAGTGTATCTGTCTCTCAAATTAATAAAATTCAGCAGATGAATTCTTTGAATTCTGGAGGAACAAGGCAGGCATCAGCCTGGTAAGTGTCTCCCTCCATAGGGCTTATATTTTGGTGGGACTTGATAAGAATTCCTAAACATATTCTTAGGTCCACCCCATGCCTGTGGCTACTCATTTGTGTAACCAAGAAGGGTGGACTTAACATGTGTGTGTCTTTACTTATATATCCCTGGAATAGTTAGAGAAAGATGTATAAGAAACTGGAAATACTTGTTGCCTCCACACAGGAGAAGTGGTAACCTAAAGATAGGAGTAGGAAAGATAACCACAGTTGACTGTGCAGAATTCTCTACCACTCGATTTTTACATCACGTAAATGCCTTAGCGATTCAAGTAAATAAGCAAAATTTAAAAAAAAAAAAAAAGAAAGAAAAGTCCTTGGCTGGTCCACCCCTAACTTTTATCTTCAGCATCAGCACTGAGGGAGATAGCTAACAGTTTAGGGCTATCACATGAGTGACTAACAGTGTTAGCCCCTAAGGTCCTTATCACTTAGCTTGACTCCCTGAGTGGAAGGAATGACAAATCATGGTAACCTGTCTGTGATTCAAAGGAGTGCTGTCCATAGCCTCAGTGTGGTCTGCAAATGACAAGCTTTCTGATATACAAACGTCTTTCCCTACGTAGGAACATTTGAGAAGCAAGTGCCAGTAGCAAGCTAGGTGGCAATGGCAGCAAGACATTGAGACAGTAATCCTTAGTACCATTCTTCATGCGTGGGACTGAGTGAGGGTTTCCTGGAGAGTGAGGTTGAGTTAGGGATTGGGGATCAGCTGCTGAGGCTGGCACTTGGAAAAGACAGACCAGGCATTCACACTCCAGACCACTCAATACCAGCATTGTCTCCAAACCATCTTTCATAAGGGGCTCCAAGCGGGGGAGGCGATAAAGGGAGGAAAAAAAAATAAACCGTTTCAATCATGTAAGAGAAAGTGCAGGAGAAAGGAAAGGCTGGACAAGATGTGAGTATGAAAAGCCAGTGGCCAGGAATATTTAGTGTTGAAACGAACTTAGGCTTTTAATCTTATCGTCCTCTGGGAAGTTCCTCTTCTGTTTTACACTGCCCATCTCAACTTGGGGCACCCGTCCCCCACCAGTCCCCATGCTTTCTTATCCTTCTCTGCCTCACTCCCTTGTCTGTCAAGGCTTGCCTTCTCCTTGCCTTCTCTCCTTCCCGGGTTCCTATTCCATCCATCTCTCCCCTTCCCCTGTCCTTTCTCACACTCTTTCTTCTGTGCTCTCACAGCCTGAGTCCCTCTCCTTCTCCCCTTTCCCTCACAGTACATCCAAGTTCCATTCCCTCTTCTTAAGGAAATCAGCCAGGCCTCAGATGGAGCTGTTGTCCTGACAACCTAAAGGCGCATCAGGCTTCCACCGAGGCTGGCTGCCGCTGAAGAGGGCAGTTGTGCAAAGCGAGGGGCCAGGCCGGAGGGCGGGCGGGAGGGGATGACGTGGAGGGGCTGCTGAGATCCGCGGGGGGCGGGGGAGGTGCGAGCAGAGGGGAGGGACTGGAGGGAGAGACTGGAGGGGGGTGGGTGGGGGGACTCCGGGCTGCCGCCGCCGCTGTGTGGGCTCTTTACACTCCCTGGCAGGCTGGGTGCCGGCTCCCTCGCCCGCCCGCCTGGGAAAGTGGGTTAGGGAGGGCAGGAGCTCAGCTCGGACCCTGGCGAAGGAGCACCCAGCCCGGAGCGGACCGGAGAGGACCCCCTTCCTTCGGCCGCTTTCTCTTCCTCTTTTCCGGAGGGCTTTACATTTGCACTCTCTCCTTTTAAATTTTGTTCCCGTGACTTTCCCCCCCACCTCGCGGTTTACGAGGGCTTTGTCGAGTCTCAGAAGGAGGACACCCTGAGCCGGGCGGAGAGCGAGGGAAAGTGGCACGGCACAGACTGGCAAAGCCCGGTCCGCGCTGGCGGTTGATGAGAGCCCGGTGTTTGTAGAGCCCCTGGGCGTGAGCGGCGCGCACACACCCTCCGGAGTCCGCGGACCTGCACCTCGGCGTGGCCACCATGGTCGGCAGAGTTCAGCCTGATCGGAAACAGTTGCCGCTGGTCCTACTGAGATTGCTCTGCCTTCTTCCCACAGGACTGCCTGTTCGCAGCGTGGATTTTAATCGAGGCACGGACAACATCACCGTGAGGCAGGGGGACACGGCCATCCTCAGGTAGGGCTCTCGGCAACTTTTCTCCTGTGCGCGCGAGTGTGTGTGTGTGTGTGAGTGTGTCTGAGTATGTGATTATAACTCGGATTTCTGATGCTGCAGGAGTGTGTGTGTGTGTGTGTGTGTGTGTGTGTGTGTGTGTGCATGCGCCTTTTACTGAGTGGCCCAGGTATTTGCCAACAAATTTTAAAGGAATTCTGTTTCCCATCAAGGACCAGCAATGTTGCTTAACTGTTTTTGGTTTCTCAGTACCTTGGTTCTCTTACCAAGAGAGCCTGACTTCACCTA
Organism: Suricata suricatta; assembly: GCF_006229205.1. NCBI lineage: Eukaryota > Metazoa > Chordata > Mammalia > Carnivora > Herpestidae > Suricata > Suricata suricatta. The sequence continues at coordinate 62,647,282 of NC_043704.1, read as the reverse complement.
CGGTGTTAGTGATACTTGGGCAGTATTCTTGCTTCTGTAGTTTCAGATGCTTTGCACCTAAGAGTTTTGTTGGGGTTCTTTAATTGGGAAAGAGGAGTTGGTGAATTATGGCTCTCAGAGACTGGTATACAGTACTGCATTCTCTGTGCTGTGTGTGTGTGTGTGTGTGTGTGAGAGAGAGAGAGAGAGAGAAGGGGGTGGGGAGAGGGAGAGAGAATAGAGAATATGCATACCAAGGCTCTCACTCTGCCCCAGCAGTAGTCGGGACTGGAGACTTTCTGTGAGCATCTTCTAATTGACATCGAGGGCAATAAATCGGTATTAGAACTTTGGTTGGTTACTGAGCCTTTTCTGGAATGTGGATAGAAATCAACACATGGATGAAGAGATGGGAAAGAAAAAGGAACTTGCAAAATTGCTGATATTAAAAATAGGAATATTAAGCACAGAGGTTAGGCAAGAATTAACCTGGCATAAAATGGGTATTTCAGATTATTATTGACCTTAAAGTCCTATCTCTGTGCAGCTCTGCCAAACTCTGAAATGTAGTTTCGGATTGAAATTTGGAAAGGAAGAGTCCCAGTCCTTGGGAGTTTGACCCCTATAAGGGACAGCGAGCTAGAGAAACTCAGAGGGAGACTAGCCTAATTCTATTTTTAAAAAAAAACCTTCAAGCTTCTTTTCCTATGTTTCTCTTCTCTCTGTCCCTCCTCCACCCACTGTACATACCCCTTGTCCTTTTTTCTAGCTTTCTTAAATTTCTTTCAGATACTAAAAAAAAAAAAAAAAAAAAAAAAAGAAGAAGAAGAAAAAAGAAAAAAAAGAGAAAGAAAAGGAACACGTTTTCCTTGGAGACCCTTTAAAATCTCATTTTGTCCAAATAAAATGCCCCAGTGTCAGTCTGTCCATACAGTGAATATTGCTTGTTGTGGCAATAAAAACCAGTGTATGATAGAAAGTAAACCTATAATCTGTGTGCAAGGAGCTGATAGTGCATAAACCCTGGGGCATCAGGGAGCAGTACTCTAGCAGAGCTGCCTAGAGCAGCAAAGTTTTCTTTCCTTTTCTCAGAAATAAATTTGGTTGGCTGTCACAGTGTCCTGCTTTGGGATCTCTACCCTTGTTAGAGAAGAATGTGTGTCTGTGTGTGTGTGTGTGTGTGTGTGTGTGTGTGTGTGTGTTGTGTTCTATAAGTGTGTGTGTGTGTATTGCTGCAGATTGTGAAAGCTAAGACAATCTTAATGTGCAAGTGTTCCTTCCTTCATTTCCTGAGCACTGGGTGATTATGAATCCCAGAGATCCTACTATCCAAAGCAGATTTTCCTTACCAGCTTTCCAGGCCTGCAAACCTGCGTGTATGATTTATCCACATGGAGTAATAAGATTTATAGAGTAATTTATCTGTTTGCAAAGGGATTTGGACATGGTGCAGAAGATGATTTTGCAAACACATAAGCATACCATCTCAACTGCTAACATTCATACTCCCTAACGTCATTAACCCTTTACTAGGGAAGCTTTCTATGTAAATTTGTGCTATCCCTGGAAGGATTTGTTTTTGCTGATTTTAAGACTGGATATGGAAAAAGTCAATCTCCTGGATGTCTAAGTTTTTATTAAAATGCCCATGAACTTTGTAAGTTAGCATCACCTTACCTTAAGCTCTAGTTATCAAAGAGTTAGATAAACATGTAAATGTTAATTCAGAAGGAAAAGATATTCTTATAATTTCATATAGCATATAAAAGGCTGTGTTTTTGAGAGATGTCTTTCTACTTAAATCTCTACATATGATATAGATGTGTATCTGTGTGTGTCTATGGCTTAAAGAAAAAGGAGTCTTTAAGTATTACACTTCAGTAGATGTTATAGCATAGAAATGGGGGTAGTGAGGAATGAGAATAAATATAGAAGTAGTTGTTCACTGGGAAAGAGAAGATAGACAAACAGAGCATGCGGAGAAGTCACCTGTGAGAGTCAATTGCTTTTCCAGACCTCACCTAATGTGCCCTCTTTTTTTTTTCTTTCTTTTGCCTTGGACAAGGCTTTTATTTCTGGGTTGATGGAGCTCTATCAGAAGTAACTATGGAGAGAGTTTCCTTTGTTTTCTTAGCTGACCTTCTTCTCAATCTCTTTAACTGAGCCCAGTAAGCTTTGTGGGTCAGTTTCCTGGTGAAGAATGGTTTTCTTGCTTTCTGTTTACAAGTCTAGCCTGGGAAAGGCTTGCTTTTACTTTATTTGTGACATTTTACTGGAGCATGAGCTTTCAGGGGAGGAGAGGAAGGAGAACTTGATTCATTGGAAGCCACAGTAGATGTTTGGTCCTGAGAAACTGAAAAGTCAGGGAGAAAAAAATCCTTTCTCAGTGAATCTGTGGCCCTGAATAATCTGAAATGGCAACGGGACACAAGGAAGGCTTGTAATTCTGATGGTCCAGTGACGGTAATTTGGTTGACCGTCCCCAAAACATTTACCTTTACTGCCTTACTTCCATGAAAAACAAAACAAAACAAAACAAAAGAGAGTCGCTTGGGAGAACTAATGCTCATTTTGTATAATTACACAAAATAGGAGATGTATACTAGTCTTGGGGGTCTTGTTCTGTAATTTCTATCCTTTGAGAAAAAAACACAATAAAGACTGTAGAATGAAGGTGACAAAACTAGGTGGAAAGAGATATACTTTCATATATACCAATCTAACCCTGATGAGTCCCCAATGAGAATCTAGATCTTGATGAAGTTCTCTATGAGATCTTCTGTCTTAAAGGCATAGAATCAAAGTTTGATCCACAGACCACTGGCGGCAGCAACAGTACATGGGGTGCCTTCCTAGATAGTGAACCACAATCTGCATTTATATTTGTATGTACAATAATGTATAAGACATACCCATAGGAGTTGGGAAAACATCTTGGATATTTTTCTGAATATAGTCCACCTGCCCCACTGTCACCCCCCTACAAATTTAAGAATTCATCAGTTATTGGACTAGTTTCTAGCACTGGATTTTCTAACTTTCCCCCCTTGCATTCAAGCTCCCATAGAGATTCTCCCCCAGGTTAATCTTGGCAGGTTGAAACCATGCAGGTCTCCTGATAAGCCAAAGGAAAAGGGAAATACAAAAGTGTCTTAATCTAGACTTTCAAGTTTCATTTTTAATGTCAGTAGCATGTATCTAGACAGAAAATAAAACAGTTGATCCCAAAGTAACTAGTCACGAGGTAACTTTGTAAAAACTACTTAAAAATGCATATTTGGACATATTGCCTAAATGAATAGATGAAATGCACAGGTTTCAAAATATTGTTAATATTTTAAATTAGAGGCATTGAAATATTATTTATTTCATTACTCTGAACCTATTTGGGGTTTGCAAGACATTATAATACTTTTTATGGTGCTAATATTTCCCCCATTTAAATTAAATGTACCTAATAAAGGTTAACTATAAGAAACCAAATATCTAAGTTTAATGTAGTTAAGTTTTTACTTTTTCAAAATTCTAGGTCTTTATTTCCTTACTTGTTTCCACATGAGGTGAAAAAGGAAACAACTGAAAGATATAATTATTTGACAGTACAATGTGAAAATTTTGTGCAAATTTCAAGGGAAAAATGGCTTCTCTTCTATAAGGCATCTGGAATGCCTGCTTTCACAAAGAAAGTGTCAACACTCAAACATACTCCTGACACAATATGTGATTTTTCTACCACTTGCAATTCACTATTTGAAAATGAACTTTGTGGACACAGGTCTTAAGGGAAGGTTTGTGGCAGTTAGGAAGTTCTCTTTCCTTATAGCTTACTCACTAAAGAGAATCAAAATTTATTGTTTCTTACTGGTATTTTAAGAACCCTCATTGCTCATTAAATCTTTTATCAAATATATTTGGTAAATAATAGAGGATAGCATGTTATATATTGTCTAGGAATATGGCATGTTAGATACATTTTTAATGTTGATATACCTATAAATAATATCATTTGTTGTTACTCATGGACAGAGGTACACAGCAGCCAAGTCTCATGTGACGAATGCAAATTGTGATAATTTGTGTTTCTGTAAGTATGAAGCACATAAGTGTGTATACACATAGGGTGATTTTTCTGTTATAAGTCATCTGCTTTGAAAGAGTTATTTGTAGAATTGTGGAGTGAACAGCCAAAGATGACAGACTCTTCTAGTAAATTAGTTGTTGAGGGTTCAATGTGTGTTTCTTGAAGCTGGTTCTATATAATAGCAAGTTCAGACAAAAAGGAATAAGTCCATATTTTGCTGTGGTCTTTGAGAGCTCCAGGTTTAGATATCTGTGCATCATGGGATAGGACATTACCTCCTGTGTGCTGGTCTCATTTGCTGTCACTCCCAGGACCTCTCTTCAGGCCATTACTTATGTCTTACAGCCATTTGCCCAGGTTTCAGAGTGTCCTGCTCATTAGTGTGTAAGACTCAGAAGACCTGAACTCTTGTTTTGGATCCATACTTGCATGCTACATGACTTTGAACAAATCCCTTTAATATTTGCGCTTCATTTATAAAATGCTGAAACTGCTTATTTTAGTTATTCTAGCTACTGTACAGAGCTGTTTTAAGAAGCTCAGATAGGGTAAAGTGGGAAAGTTTGTTCAATTGTAAACTCTTACGTAAGCATAAAAATATTAGTCATTTTCCAACCTCATTCAGCCCATTATTCTGGCTTTAGGGAGCTCTTTTGCTTAGACCAGTGATTCTCACACTTGCAGGTGTATCAGAATGTGTACCAGGAGTGCTTGTTATCCCACAGATTACTTGGCTTCGACCTTCAGAGTTTCTGATTTAGTAGGGTCTTAGTTGTTGATGATGCTAATGCTTCAGGATTGGGCCACACTTTGAGAATGACTGACTCTTGGTAATATAAGTGTGTTCTGCGGATGAGCCTTTTAGGTATCACATAGTCATTTACTAAAATCCAAAATATCAGTTCTACCCCAAAGCTAATAAATCTGAATCTGTATTTTAACAAGATCCCCAAATGGTTCGTAAACACTTTAATGTTGAAGAAGTACTGCTTTACATGGTTTACAATCATGGCTGCACATGGCAATCAGCTGAAGTTCTTTTAAAAACTACCAAAGCCCCGTATTCTCTACTTTAAGAAATTCTTTCTTAGTTAGTTTGGGGTACAACTTGGCATAGGTATTTTTTTAAAATGATCCTAATATGGACACAGAGTTGAGGATCACTACCTAACTTGTTGAAGAATTTCTTTTAGAAATGATTTTTGGGACAATACTTAATTAGATGTATAGTAAAAAATTAAAGTCATGTTTGATGGCTTGGGAAATCTGTCAATAGCAAAGATGTACAAATTCAGTTGGAAGAGAAGAATGAGATCATCATAGATTCATTTCTTTACCACACAGTCTCATAACTACAATGGCATGGAAAATGGAGTGACTTTATTTTAATATGGATCCAATTTACATAATATCTATTGAAACAGCATTAAAGTTTGATTTTTTTTAAAAAGATGATGTCTTCTGTTCTCACTTTCATTTATATTAGGCAAGACAGAAAACAGTTCTCGTTTTTTTCTTTTGTAGTACTGTCTCTAAGAGAAAACAGATAATGTTTAGGCAAAGAAAATCTCTTCAGTGATATCTTGTTCAGACAGGCTTTATTGTGTGCACTTATGTTGCCTTATACACAAATATAAGATAGTAGTTACATGTCTGTGAAATTTATCTGAGCTTTACATCGTGATCAATCTTTAGCTGAAACATAGGATCACATCTTTGTTTCATAGGTAAAGGTTTTCTCAAGGATATAATAAGTTCAGAAGGCTTAACAAGTAGTTAAAAGACCTAGATGGAAATAGTTTGACATAGTTTGATCTATTAAATGAGAATAAGTGACAGTTGCTTGGCCTAATACACAGGCTCTTTTTGTGATGATGAAATGAGATAGTATGTATTGGAATGCTTTATAAATATGAAAAGTCATAAAATATAACTTCTTAATAAGATAATTATCATTATATTCACGGTAGGAAATAACCATTAGAACATTAGAAAATTCAATAAAATGAGTTTTTTGTTTTTATTTATATGGTCAAAGATGGTCATTTACTCCATGTTTGTATCACTTTTATTTCCCTTTAAAGTCTTCAAAGTTACAAGTATCTTAGAATATAGTTGCATTTCTTTTTAGGAGTATAGGGTGAGTGAACACTTTTTTGTAGTCACTTGTAATCAAAACATCATCTCAAGTTAATTAGTCATTAACCTTCATAAAAGAAAACACATTGCTTCAGGTTTTGTTAAGTACCATAGAATAAACTTATAGAAATCTAGAGTAGGAAAGGCCTTGGAGATTTGGCAGTCCCCTTTCTCATTTAAAGTGATATAACTGAGAAGACCGATACTTAGAGGTGCCTGGCCAGCTCAGTCAATCAAATATGCAAGTCTTGAAATAGGATTTGTGATTTCAAGCCCCACATTGGGTTTAGAGCCTACCTAAGAAAGAAACAGAAGGGAAGGGAAGGGAAGAAGGGCAGGAAAAGGAAGGGAAGGAAAAGAAAAATGTAGTTGGTTGTCTAAAGATTTGAGTGACTATTAGAACTAGAATCCATGCCTCCTAATTCTAATTTAGAGATCTTTATTCCACGGGAGCACTGAAGTTATCTTCTTGGTTTTCATGCTGTCTTAGAATATGCTGTTTAAAATTATACTAGAAGTGTTTTTCCCTTTCTTCTCCTTTCTCTTCTTCCCTTTCCATCCTCTTGCCTTCCACTTGCCTCCTTTCCTGTCTCTTCCTTTTTCTACCCTTCTCTTGCCTTCTTTCTTTCCCTTTATCTCATTCCTCCTCCTCTCCCCTCTTCTTCCTCTCCTCTTTTCTCCTTCCCATCCCTGCATATCTAAGCCAAGCTTTCAATGGATTTTTATCCAGTTAGTGCTGGTCAAGAAGGAAATTTTAAGTAATTGCTTTATTTTTTATATGTCCACAATCAGTCTTTACCACATAGGCTTTCTTTTTTCACTTGCAGCATCTGTCTTATCATATTCAAATAGTCATTTGTACATGGAGGAACCTATATAACCTTTTACTTTAAGTTTTTTTTCCTTTTTCCATTTTGCCCCTGGTACTCTGTTAGTCAGATTTCTTCTCTGAATTATTAACTCTTTTCCCCAGTACTTTGCTTGGGTTCCTTAACCCTACTACCTTCTTATTGTTACTTATGATTTTCTACCTCTAAAGACCCTCTTAGAGACCCTGATTAGGATGACTGCACAGTGAGCTTGTGGCCAAGCTCTATACATGATAGTCATTACTGACTATACTTAAAATTATTTGAGTAAGATAGACTTTATTTTCTAACTTGTACAGAATTTACTTTTGGCTCATGATGGGGCTGATGTGGTCACTGAGAAGAACTGGACTTTGTTATAGACAGTCTCTTGGTATGGTGGATGCCCTGCATAATAAGGCCTACCACAAATACATAGGGTGTTTCTTGTGTGTCATGTAGAACAAGTTTTCATGAAGCTTTCTTAGCAGGTGAGCCCAGGTAGGGCCAACATGTTACCCTGAAAAAAGGACAGAGCACCGTAAGGGGAAAATAATAGGTCAGCAACTCTCAGTGAGCCCTGCTGGTAGGTAGGTAGGTGTCACAGGGAGGTTTGTCAGCTTATTTAGAGACTTAGTCACAAGGCCGAGGCTTAGAGAAGAAGAGAGTCCATTGGATAAGGGCTGGCTTACACAGGGCAGAGCCCTCCATGATAAGGGACTTATACCCCAGATATACTACTGAGATAGTGAACGTGGTCAGGGATTCAAGTGAAGCTCTCTATCAAAGCTATTGTAACCATGGGGTGACATGAAGTTAAACTTCAAACGCACTGAACTCCATTTTTTAAAACTCATTCAGGATCATAAAACCTGGTCTAGTTAGGTGAGGGAAAGATAGAGACAGAGGTCTGAAATGAGGTAAAAATTGGCATTACCTGTTTCTCCCTGAGTTAGGCAACTTTGTTAGATTACATCTTTATTCTACTTAGTCCTTTCAGACCCCATGGACTTGACCTCACCTGACTATCCCAGGCTGATAGTTTTCCAATATCAATCTAGAAATATCACCAGATCCCTGAAAGCCTTCTCATTATCCACAACATGAAGTCAAAGTCCTTAGCGTAGATAACTCTCCATGCCCTGCTACCTCATTGCATCTATGAATTCAGAACCACTTACATTCTCTGCTCATGAGCGCATGGTTGTGTGCTTTCTTACCTTTGTTCATGAACCTCTCTCTGCCTGGAACCTTCCCTTCCCTGCTCCACTTTTCCCTGCCACACTTGTTTGCTAGGTTACCTCTTGTTCCTTTTTCTAGGTTCAAGGCTGGTTTTAGTGCAATCTCATTTGGGTGTCTTCTTTAACTCTCCCAGGCAGGGCTATGTACTCTATTTATTATTGGTAATAGCCTCTCTCCATATCTTTTTTTTTTCTCTCCTAGCTTTATTGAGACATAATTGATAAATAAAATTTAAGTACTTAAGGAATATAGTGTGAGGATTTGATATACATATATATTATAAAATAATTACTACAGTCTCATTAACTAATACATCTATCATTTCACTTAGCTACCTTTCTTGTAGTGATTAAACCACCTGAGATCCACTCTGCATGTAGACTTCATGTATAAAACACAAAATTATGAACCATCATCACTATGATGTGCAGTAGATCTTCAGGACATATTCATCTTACAACTGAGAGTCTCCCCTTTGACCAACATCTTCTCATTTCCACCACTCTCCAGCCCCTGGCAACTACCATTCTTGTTTTTTCTTTTTTATGACTTTGATCTTTTTAAAATTCCATATGTAATTGAGATTGTATGATATTTTTATTTGTTCAGCTCTTTTTCAGTTAACATAATGCTCCCCCACCAACGTCACCCATGTTGTTGCAAATGGCAAGAGTTTAAAAAACGGTATAGCTAAGTAATACTCTATTGTGTGTATGTGTATACATAGATATAGATGATATAGGTGTTAGATATAGATATAGATAGATACATCTCATATTTTCTTTGTCCATTCATTTATTGGCAAATGCTTAGATTGCTTGCATATCTTGGCTATTGTGAATAAAGCTGCAGTGAACATGGGAGTGCAGATACCTCCTTAAGATATGATGTCCTTGAGATCAATACCTAGAAGTGGAATTTCTGGATCATATGCATACCTCAATTTAGCATTTATACACTTTAAACTATTTTTAATGTTTATTTATTCTCGAGAGAGAGAGACACACACAGAGAGTGTGAATGGAGGAAGGACAGAGAGAGGGAGAATATGAATATTCAGAATATGAAGCAAGGTTCAGTCTCCGAGCTGTTAGCCCAGACCCAATGAGGGACTCAAACTTATGAACTGCTAGGTCATGGCCTGAGGTAAATTGGACACTTCAGGTGTCCCAGCATTTATTACATTTAAAAGTCACTCTTGTCTGGCATCAAATGTGCTATCAGCCCTTCCGACGCAGGTGTCCTATCTACTTTACCTTTCCATCCGAGAATTTAGCTTAGTACCTACAGGTGCTCAGATAAACTTTTACTCACTGAATTAAACAGAGAAGGATCGTCACACTGTAAATCATGTAGATCAGAAATTGGTTGATGAAAGAGGAGACAAGTTTGAGGGAGGCAGGGATGAAGCAAGATATCTTAGTGGTAAAGGCAACCACTACTGGTGAAATTGTGTGTGGTTGAAGAAAGTAAAGTAATAAAATCAGAGATGAATTATTTTCTGATCATTGGTGGGAGATAAGGGTTTTGGCTAGAAGCACTTTCAACATTTTTTATTGCAGCTATTCTTTTTAAGCACAGCTTCTGAGAGAATGAGAAATAGATACCAGAGAATTTTAGGGGAACCCAAAATTTCAGACACAGGTGTCCAGACAAAGTATGCTGATAGATGAGCTTCTGTCACTCAGTGCATGTCCAATGTCTATGAAGAGCTCAGAGTCCCAGATAGCTTACAAGAAGGAATATATCCTCTGGGAGCTGCTGAGGCTTTCTCTCCAGAGGTGCCTACAATCTTTGAGGGACTAAGTTGAAGATTTGGGAGGATTGTTGTGCAACAAGTGTATTCACCTCATCTGTTCTACTTTCTTATGAAATGAGATGAGGTACAGTTCACTTTTACTCATTTGACTCAAAGTGATTATTTGTCCTGAACAATTATGCCTCTTGAGTTTTGCAGTGTTGAGATCTTTACTCCTTCCTTGAGAAATTCAAACTTGAATATGCAGTAGACTTCTTAACAATCCCAAACTCTCTCTGTATGTTTTGCTATAATGCACAAAGGCGTTATTTCTATGACGTTAGTGGAAAAACATGTACGTCTGAGGAAAATAAAACCCAGCTTCTCATATAATGATGTATTACTATGTATTCCATTATAATATTTTGGTGATGCATTTCTATAGTGAGTTTCTATATTTTCAAATTATCAAGTTCTTTCCCTCACTTCTCGGATAGGAACATTATAGATAAAAATGAAAGTCAATATTAAGTCATACATACCAAATGTATACATGTGAAGATATTGAGCGAGAAAATTACTTGGCTTCCTGATTTCTAAGTTTTGTGCTTCTTCAGTTATACTTCATTCTAGCACACCTTTACCAGACTTATTATTTTATGGGGTTGGAGTCACATATGATTGCCAATTTGTGGTTGATACTTTTCTTGGCATAACCAAGATTACTGTCATCTTATGCATGTGCATGATGTAATTGTATGAGCATATCTTAAGATAAACATTTTAGGGGTGCCTGGGTGGCTCAGTTGGCTAAGCATCCAACTTTGGCTCAGATCATGGTCTCACAGTTCGTGGGTTCAAGTCCCGCTTCAGGCTCTGTGACAATAGCTCAGAGCCTGGAGCCTGCTTTGGATTCTGTGTCTCCCTCTCTCTCTCTGTCCCTCCCCTACTCATGCTCTGTTTTTATCTCAATAAAAAAGAAACATAATTTTTTTAAATTAAGCATTTTATATTGCAGCATCGTTAATTTGGCAGATAGATTTTTCTTTGACCTTCTTTTTGACCTTTGTCTTTTGTGATGCCAATATGATGAACTAATATGTAATATCATCTGCATCTCAAGGAACTGCCTAAAGTCTATAGGATATTACTAGATCAGATATACTTCTAGTTGAACATAAAGGAATTTAGGCTCTAGTCCACAAAGCCTTACCTGTAGAAAGTTGGGAATTAGCTTTTATTGTTATAACTTCAAAATGGGAATAATTCCTACTTGTCTTTTAATACAAAGATGTTGCTCTGGTCTGGCATTAAGTTTTTGAGTATGGTTGAGTTCATTAGAAGAAATGCATGATGGTGTAAGTGGGATGGTGATATGCTCAAAGAAAAAAAAGAAAAAAACAACTTCTACATTATCTTGTAAATGTCCTGTTATTGGAAACTTGAAAATATTTTTGCATTAATGCAAAATACTTGTATAAAGCATTATATTAAAGGGTATAATATATATGCTTGTATAAGGTATATATAGTAAAGTATATATAATACTTATATAAAACAAAACAACTCAAAATCTAGCTCTAAAATAAAAGTATCTATTTATATAGAATGTGTTAGGATGTGTTAAAAAATGTTATCGATCTACTTCATTGTGTTGTATGGATGTATTTGAATACAAGATTAAAAAATTAGTTTCTTTTGCATATATTAATAACAATATAAGAAAGCAAAGTATAATGTGCTCTTAATATGTACAATAAATTTATACACAATATGAATCTGAATATTATTTTGAACTTGGGTCATAGTATTCTTTAATCAGAACCCAATTTAATTTGTTGCACCAATGATTGAGAATTTTATTGCACAAAATGGAATTTTCCAAGTTATCAAGGATATGAACAGATACAATATATAAGATGAATCTTACAATGGCTTTCTTAATTTGTTTTGATTAATAAGTTTTATTTTTAATTAATCATTATGCAAGTGCTAAAATTATTTTGTAAGTGAGATCAGACTTACTGTTTCTCCTTTTTTTTCAGACTTAATATTTCTTGTTTGTATTGAATCTCGTTTATCATGTACTGTAGTCCCTATGGAGCAAAATAAGAGTGTATGATATTTTTTTCTGTTGGTATTATATGATACACGGTAATGGTGTATTAGCTAAATGAGAAATAGTTAAAATATGTCAAGTCAGTTCTTTGTATTTCTGGTCTCATTTCTGTTTTTTTCAATCCTTTTAAAAATGTTTTATTGTTTATTTGTTGTTGGAGAGAAACAGAGTGTGAGCAGTAGTGGGGCAGAGAGAGTGGGAGACAGAATGCAAAGCAAGCTCCAGGCTCTGAGCTGTCAGCACAGAGCCTGATGCAGGGCTCAAACTCACGAGCTGTGAGATTATGACCTGAGCTAAAGTTAGATGCTTAACTGACTGAGCCACTCAGGTGCCCCTCAATTTGGTTTTTTATAGTTTACTTTGAGAGAGAGAGAAAGAGAGAGAGAGAGAGAGAGAGAATGCATGTGCAACCAAGAGAAGGACAGAGGAAGAGAGAGAATCCAAAGCAGGTTCCTTGCTGTCAGTACAGAGTCCAAAGTAGGGCTTGATTTCATGAACCTGTGAGATTATGACCTGAGTCAAAATCATGAGCCAACATGCTTAACTGACTGAGCTACCCAGTTGCCTCATTTTTTACAAAAGTTCACTGATCTGTTTTCTGATCTCAGAAATTTCCATGTTCTTTCATTCTAAGTTACCATGAGATCCCGTGATCTGTTAACATGCATGCCTCCTGAAAATGAGAGACTGGCTGCTGAAGGAGAATAAGAAGTTTAATTAAATTTTAATTTGTTTATCATGTAAAATTATCATAATTATGTTTTTATCCCCTTTGTAATATTAAAGACCCAAGGCAAGTGAAGAAATGACTAGAGTAATATAAATAAGTTCAGGTATAAGATTCAGATGCATTATATATCCAGGGCATTAAAATAATTTGGTCATATGAATATAGATATACTATTACTAACATTCCAAACCCTATATCAAGACTTCACAGTATTGGTGACATACAATATTGTCTTAATTAAAATGGGAAAATGATATTAAGTCAATAACAACAGAAAGGCCTATGTAATAGAAAATTTAAAAAGGAAGCAGTGACTACTGGGAGCCAACCTAGGTTCCTTGGAAACAAAATGTAACATGCTAAGTAGATTTCTTTAAAATAAATAAAATGCTAGAGTTGTAGATCAGGGAAAAGCCATTTTCTCTGAGTATCTGTATTTTGACAAGTTTCTCCTGACAGACACATGAACAGATTATTGGTTCATATTGAGCTAGATTTTTTCAGTTGAGTGGATAATCATGCCAAAGAATTCCTGATTGATGGTGGTGAAGGATTCTCTCATTCTGTCTTTGGCCATGTTCAGTATTTGGATAAAAATATGGTAAGCAAACTTGCTATTATGTATTTGACCAAAAATAAGAAGCCAGCTTTCTGTCATACCAGTCACACCATGTGTAAGACACAAAGATAAGAAAATTCTGGATTTTTTTTTTTACAGAATTATAAGTTAAAAATGGATGATAGATTTTAGGGAGGCAAATTATCACTCTCTGTTTAAAAGAATATTGTTCATATGTATATGTGTTTATACCATACGTTATCCCCCTCAGTAAATAAGGAAAGAAAAGGAAAGAGTTTGGGGTAGTTTATAATTTAAATCAAGCATAATTTAAGTAAACAAATAAGTTTGAATTATTTTTAAGTTTACTTACTTATTTTGAGACTGAGTAAAGGTGAGCAAGTGCAAGTGTTGGGAAGGGGCAGAGAGAGAAGGGGAGAGAGAATCCCAAGTAGGCTGTCTGCTCAGCACAGAGCCTGATGTGGGACTCAGTCTCACAACTGTGTAATCATGACCTGAGTCAACATCAAGAGTTGGATGCTCAATTGACTGAGGTACCCAGGTGCCCCCAAGTGGAATTCTTTTATAAATGAACATTCACATAATTTTATGGCATGATGGAAATAACACAGCTTTTGAGCCAAAAGAACTAGCTCCAAGTATTGTCTTTACCAACTTTCAGCTTTGTAAGCAAGAACAAATAAGGGAAAATTACTTACCCTTGCAGGGCCTCATTCCTTTATTTATAAAATGAATATGATAATAATACTTATCCACTTATCTTAGAAGGTTAGAATGAAATAAGAAGGATCTGTTTTATAGATGTGTGTGTGTGTGTGTGTGTGTGAATGTATTTCCTTATAAGGAAGTACATTTTTATTCATCTTTGTATTTAATCAGAGGCCAGGTAACCACAATTAAGAAATGTCATTTAAGAAGGACCAAGAAACAAAAACCTTTATGTAATGTAAGTTTGAAATGAATGATTTCTCATATACTATTACTAACATTCTATCATCCTGTCATATTCTGTATATCTAACTATTTGTGTGTGTGTTTATTTATTGGCATCCATTATTACTTTGATTACTTATGAAGAATTCCATTCAGAAATATGTTCTCTAGTCATTTCTCAGTGGGTTTTAATATTCATGCCTTTACACCTTTCTTCCCACTGGAGAATTTGCAAATTTGTTAAAAGAGAGAGACCATGCTTCATTAAAATGGAAGATCTATTTAGATCTTTCATCTTTGTAGATCAATATGAAGACAAATATGGTCTCAGAAAGATAGTTATATTCATCCAGCTTCATCGAGACAGATAAGATTGATCGGGTTAGATGGGGGCCTCATTTCTTATATTGTTTAACATGGCTCAAACTGTTACTTCATTTACTCCCCCCAAATTTAAAACATAATACTCCCAACCCATACTTCCTATTTGCTCTCTTTGTACCCTGAGGACTTAGGTATCTTAGGCCTTGAGCCCCTCCAGCCGTGGCTCCTTCTGAGCCCTGACAGGACTTAGTCACATCCCCAACTATTTGATATAAGAACCCTCTCTCTCATCCAGCATCATCAGAGATCATCTCAGTAAAATGGGAGTGGGTACCAGTGTCCATGGACTTTTTTTTGCTTGTCGGTAAATCTACTATTCCTGAATTGAGGAGTGCTTTGTTTGTATCACAAACAAAGTATCACAAAAGTAACTCCCTTACTTTTCATTTCAGCTACCTTCCCCAGGAATAATTAAGCAAGAACTTTTGAATGTCTGATTTCCTGTCCTTAAATTTCAGATAGCTTCTTCTGCTACTAAATTGGAGGTCAAATCACAAATGTCATATATTAATATATCTAGGTAAATCATATTTCCAACTCTTGCCGAACCCAGCCTCTTTCACTAAATTCAGCATTTTTGCTTATTTTTTGTATGCATGTTTCCTTTTATATTTCTTTTTGTAAATAGACTTTAATTTACCTAAAAGTTCAACTGCTAAAATCTGTAAATAGCGATTATCAGAGTATTCAACCAGTCTCCTTCCTTTTGAGTTGACAGGTTCTTAACCAAGTAGCTCATCATTGCTGTGCAGTTTTCTTAGTGAATGAAGTATTGATGCACAGCTTTGCCTGTGGAACCAGGTGACTTTTACATACATAATGTAGCATTTTGAGTGATCGAAAATTCGACCAATCAAAAATAAGGATTTGAAGGGAGAAATGAAACGACAGAGATAGGTTAAGGCCAAGCATATTAGGAAATGATCCTAGGTCAGTAAAACACATAGCCCCATTCCAAAGTGGGTTATCTGTATGTAAAGCTGAAAATATTCCCATGGATGTCAGTTTCCCAATGGAAAATCTGTGGATGCTAAAATAAAAATAGAACATGTTAAAAGATAATGACGATGAATCCTAAGATTATCTAACAAAGTCCTAAATATGTCAGAGTTAATTTCTTGTGTATAACGTCTCAGTTTCATTCAATGTTAGTCCCAAAAGAAAAGGTTTAGGCAATCAGTTCCCAAATCATAGTCTCTTGGGCAACTACAGAATTATTGCAAAAGTATTATCTGTAGACATTATATATCTCAAGTAAATGACTTACTGTTTTTCAAACCTAGACTGGGGAAGGATAGGTCCAATTAAAATATTGATTGAAAATGGAAATGAGAAAACTGACAGGATGATAGAGAAAGAGGGAGAGTCTCAAGTAAATAAACTAATATATTATTGGAAATACGGATATGAAGAAGAGAGGAAACAAATACAAAAAGATATGTGGAATTAAGCAAATTTTCAAACTAAGATTAATTTGGTTAGTTAAATTGAGTTTGAGGGACAATTAGGTGTTCAGGTACAATTGCCCATTGGCAAGTGAATTTGAGGACACCAGTATTCGGAAAATTGCCTGAGTCAGGATCATTGAATGTTTCCTTATTAGTAGATAGTTGTAACTATAGGTTAGATAAAATTACTAAGGGAAATAATGTAGCATGAGTAGTTAATATGCATAACTCTGTGCTGGATATTCTCTGGTGATCAAATAAACATCCAACAGAAGTTGATTTACAGTGAAGCTTAAGCTTTGGGCTTCTTCACTTGCTTGGGACAGCTATTCCAATGCTTTATCTCTTATTTTTAATTCACTTTTTTAAAACTTTATTTATTTATTTATTTATTTATTTATTTATTTATTTATTTATTTTTGAGAGAGAGACAGCCCGAGCCGGGGATGGTCAGAGAGAGAGGGAGACTCAGAATCCGAAGCAGGCTCCAGGTTCTGAACTAGATGTCAGCACAGAGCCTGACACGGAGCTCGAACCCACAAACTGTGAGATTATGATCTGAGCCAAAGCCAGACACTCAATTGACTGAGCCACCCAGGTGCCCCTGTTTTGTAGTTTTTAAAGAAAGAATCCACACTGTATAAATTTCTGGTTCCACAAAAATCTGGATCCACACTTGTTCCAGTCCCTCATGGAACTTGTGCAAATGAAAAATTAAGTAACAACAAACTCTTGATGGAGGTTCAGATGACTTAGACGCCTTTTCAAACATTGCTGTGGGCAGATGTGTTATATGGGCATTTTTAATGAAAGGGATTAGTCTTTAGAGTTGTGATGAAACTTGAATGGGGAGAGAAAGTACAAGTAGAAAGCCAAGCATTTAGGTAAAGAAGTGAGGGATAATCCAATTTCAGGTTGTGTGCTACCAGAAAAACACCAGGAGATCTTGTTTCAACCTTCTTGGCACACTTCTTTACCTTGGGGCAGAGTAGTGATTATAATTATACCCCACCCTACTGCAGACTACTTTGGCTCATCATTCTTTCCCATGAAATACAGCCTCACTCTGATGTTCACAGCTTTGTGTTCCTTCAAAGTTAGGAAATATGGTGATGACAGCTCTGAGGTTCAGGATAACGAGTGAAGACACAAGGCAGTCACAGGAGATACATAGGCACATTTTAGATTTGATTTCTCAGTTGTGCTATGGTGCTGTTACAGTTTGCATTTTTGTTGTTATTATTATTTTGCTTTTAATTTTCTTTATACTTAGTAATTTTGATGAGCTGTCACTAAGTAATGAAACTTCTTTATTCCTACTGCTATCACTCTATTCACAACCCTTATCAGTGCATGACTGACTTCATTCTTTACATGTATTCAATACTTATCTTATGCCAGGCACTGGGCTTGAGTACTGGAAATGAGCATTGAGTAGTATGGAGATTGTCGTCTAAACTTGTAGATTCTTCTGCAAACACAGCTTTTCATCAATTCCTTTCCTTGCTAATCAGCTATAATTGGCCTCCAGTCTGTGTCCCATCAACCTTCATTTCTAAGCACCATCAGTTTTTTTTTTTTTTACTTTTTAAAAATGTTTATTTATTTTTGAGAGAGAAAGCAAGAAAATGAGAGAGAGAGAGTATAAGCAGGGAAGGCAGAGAGAGAGAGGGAGACACAGAATCTGAAGCAGGCTCCAGGCTCTAAGCTGTCAGAACAGAGCCTGACACAGGACTTGAACTCATCAACCAAGAGATCATGATCTGAGCCTAAGTTGAACACTCAATTGACTGAGCCACCCAGGCACCCCATAAACATAATCAGTTTTTAATGTGTCTCTCTGTAATATCCATCTTCTCATCTTGTATGAATGTTTCCTGATAACCCATACCCACAGTTCCCTTTTTAAAATATTAATGTTTTAGGGTACCTGGGTAGCTCATTCAGCTCAGATCATGACCTCACAGTTCGTGAGTTTGAGCTCTGTATTGAGCTGTCTGCTGTCAGTGGAGAGCCTGCTTTGGATCTTCTGTCTTCCTTTTTTTCTGCCCCTCCTTTCCCTCTTTGTCTCACTCTCTCTCTTAAAAGTAAGTAAAATTAAAAACAAATATGTATATAGATAGACGGATCAATATAAAAGTTTAGTCCTACTTCAGGATGTATGGTCCATTTCCCCTCCTTCGATTTACTAAATTCTACTCATGTTAAGCCCTTCCTCCCATATAAAATGATTAATTATATCATCCTCAACTTGTTATTTTTCCTTATTTATTTTTTCCTTGTGTATTATTATTTTCTTTGTGGGGGGACTTCTAGGCAATGTGATACAATTTTGTGCTTCAGTGTTTGCTAATAGTTTTATACATTTTAGCTTTGTATCCTCAACTAGAATGCACACTCCCTAAATTATATGATCAAGGAACTGGAGACCACACAAATACCTTGGTCTGTATAACCTCTTTATCAGTACTAGTATTGATATTCAAGTAGATGAGATTATCTGCATTTCATTTTTTTTTAATTTTTTAATGTGTTTTGTTTATTTTTGAGAGACAGAGAGAGACAGTGTGAGCAGGGGAGGGTTAGAGAGAGAGGGAGACATAGAATCTGAAGCAGGCTCCAGGCTCTGAGCTGTCAGTAGAGAGCTCAATGTGGGGTTCAAACCCACAGACTGTGATATCATGACCTAATCTGAAGCCAGTTGCTTAACCAACTGAGCTACCCAGGCGCCCCATTATCTGCATTTTAAAGAAGAAATAAAACTCTAGGGAAAATAAATGACTTTCCAGTGATCAAACAATTAATTTCTAGCAGATCCTGGTCTAGATCACTACTGTTTCCATGAACCCTCATTTTCTCTGCCCCACATGTTGCCTGGGACAGACATGGACAAGTGGCAGGTGCTCAATAATGTCTTTTAATGATAGGCAAAGAGTGAAATGTTTTTATTGCTCTGCTCCATTTATGGATCATATATGACCATATGGGGAATGATAATAGGACCTTTATTTTTCTTTTATCAGAAGTAAATATGGGATGATGAAATCTTTAGGGCTAGTGATAATACAAAAGGTGAACAATTCTTTTGAAATTATTTTCATGCTAATTTTGTGTGTTAATCACATTCCTAGAGGATATGACTTGGCAAAAGCTTTATGACTTAAACGTCTAGTGTTGCCACCAGATCTACATGCCCAGCCCCCTCACAGTAGGCAATTTATTTGACTTGGCAAACTCCACTCTTTTTTTTTTTTTCATTAGTGAATTTGGCCACTTGGGGAAGGCATTTTTAAGAGTAATGCAAATACCTCCTTCCCTATCAATAAAGCTGTGATTTACAGTATTTAATCTAGTTGAAGGGCATGAAAAATGGAATTCTGCATACAGGAGAAATGAAATTATAATAAAATGGCACACTCCCCAAAGTTTTCTTAATATGTAGAGTATTAACCTGGCACCCAGCCTTATTTGCTGCATACAGAGCTCCATCAATCAGAAAAATGGAAAGGCTGCCTTTCCAAGACTCTTATTAAAGCATTTTACTTACTAGGTTCTGTAGATTTTATTGGGTAAATAGTATGATATTTAATCCACAATATCTCCTCTGTCATTTTATGTAAGACTGAGTCTCTATGTAAAACCTAGAGCTATCCCTTATAATTTCTTCCCTGTAGTTATGAGTTCCAGCTTTTATTCATATACTGCTATACTCTGCATCATCTTATGACCCTCATTTGATTATAAAACATTCAGTTTTCATTAGTAAGAGCTTTCTCTGATTCCCCGCCCCACACCCTCATTGTCCCCTGGAGAAGGTAGGACTATGGAAAATTAGTAATGTTTTGTCACTAGCTTAGAAATGCTGCAATGAAATTTAAATCTTTCCCCAATGAACTATAAACTGCTCTCTCTTGCTCAGCCTCAAAACTTGAGTGTGATTTAATGTTTATTCAGCACCAACAGTATACAGGCACTTCAAAAAAGCATTCTGTTTATCTAGCACTCTAAAGTTCTAAAGACATGTCACATACTTTGCCTAATTAGTACTCACCAGACCCTAGTAAAGGAGGAAAGGAGGACGTACGTGCACATTATCCCCACCACATACACTGGAAATAAAGCTCAGACATTTTAACAAGATAATTGAAGTCAGTGGCCACAGGACATGAATGGAACACAGCTCCCTGGTTCATTTTGAACTAACCAATAAATTATATCACTTTTTCCCTACACTTTCCCTTTTTAAATCTTCTATTTCTACCACCTGTTTTAGATTCTAGTTCATTTTTGTCTCAAATCTTTAAGAAAATGGATATTTTTTATCTTGCTATATTCTTCTCCCCTTTGTGTTATCAGTCCCATTCCCTTTTCCCTTTCTTCTTTCCCTTATGATTGCATTCAAACTCATTATTGTGGGAGACATCAGCAGAGGGATAGAAGGTGAAGACATCAAGATGTTCTCTCTCGCCCCTCCCCCCTTGTTCCTGGTGGTATGTGCAGTGCAGGCTCTCTGTTCTCACTGAGGCTGCAATTTCTTTGCTGAATCACTGCTTTGTATTCAGCCAGGGACCATGAGGTAT
Source organism: Suricata suricatta (assembly GCF_006229205.1). Lineage (NCBI taxonomy): Eukaryota > Metazoa > Chordata > Mammalia > Carnivora > Herpestidae > Suricata > Suricata suricatta. The sequence continues at coordinate 62,626,481 of NC_043704.1, read as the reverse complement.
TCCCAGTGTATTTATTTTCTGCTCCTGAGCTGAATGCTGGGTGCTTCTTTGTCCTGATGCCTTCTGCAAAGGAGTTTAGGAGGTGGGGGATGGAGAGGGAAAAGGAGGAGGAGGGGTGGGAATGCCAATAAAGCTTTCTCTATCCCCCAGAGGAATGTGTGCAAACGTCTTTAACATTGCTTCACTCAGTGTTCTCCTCTCTGCTGCCCTTGCTCTTAATTGGATCTAGACCCTGGAGAAAATCGCTTTGTTAATGGGATGGTTAAAGAAATAGAGAGATGGAAGTTTGCTATGCTCAGTTCTGGCAACTTGTTCTCTTTGGGAATTAAAGTCTCAGATGCCTAATCTGGGGAAGGGGTTCTGCTTTCTTGATCATGAGGAAACGCTATTTCCCTTCTGTTGCATTTTTCCCCTCTTAAAATGGAAGATTATTTTCTTAACCTCCTAAAAATACATCAGTGAATTTGCTTAGAAAATATGAATCACCCAGTTCCTCAGACATTTATCTATCTATCTGTCTATTCATCCCTCCATCCAACAAATGACTGCTCACCGTGTTTTTGCGCCTGCTACTGTTCTAAATTGCAAGAATAAAGTGGTAAATGAGAAATAAAATACCTGCCCTCATGAGACTTACATTCAAATTGAGAGAGACAACAAATGATATTCCAATACTTACATAACAGTAATAGTGTGTAGTAATGCTGTAATTGCAGATCAGCAGTATATAAAAATAGACACTCTGAAGGGGGTACTACAGATAACATTTCTAAGCACAGCCCTTCTGGCGGGGTGATCCTGAAGCTGAGACATAACAGTGCTTATGTGAGCTTCTCAGCACTGTGTATTTACTTTTCACAGTTTTAATGAGGTATAACATATATTATAAAATTTACCCATGTTTAAAATGTTCAGTTCCATTATTATCATTAAATGTATGTGCAACTTTTACCATGATCTAGTTTGAGAAGATATTCATCATCCCTAAGTGATTCCTTTAGCTGATTTTAGTCAATCCTGTTCTTAACCCCAAACACTGCTCACTCACCAATCTGTTTCTCTGTCTCTATATATTTGCTGTAAGTGGAATCATACAATATGTGGTCTATTACATCTAGCTTCTTTCATTTAACACAACGGTTTTGAAGGTTCATCAATATTGTAGCATGCAACAGTAGGGGTTTTTTTTAATGACAGAATAGTATTCCATTATGTAGATATACCATATTCTATTTAATCATTCATCAGCTGAGGGACCCTTCAGTGCTTTGATGGACAATGTTGCTGTGAACATTGTGACATTTGTGAACCATTCCTTGCTCACAATGTTAGCATACGTTTTCATTTATCTTTTGTAGATACCTAGAGTTGCAATTGCTTGATTATATCAAAATTTTATATTTAACTTTTAAGAAATCACCACACTCTTTTTCAATGTAGCTATACCATTTTACATTCTCACCAGCAATGTATGATACTTTATTTCTCTACATTCTTACCAATTTTTACTGACGTTTTCCTTTTGGTATAGCCATTTACGAGGGTCTGTAGTGGTATTATACTGTGGTTTTAATTTGTACTGACATAACATCTTATGTTGAACCTCTTTTCCATTACCTAATAGTCACTTACATATCTTTTTAAATAATATGTTATTCATAGATTTTGCCCATTTTTAGTTTGTGTGTTCACCGTATTCTTGAATTGTAAGAATTTTTCAATATGTTATATATACAGTTCCTTGATCACATATATAGGTTTGCAAATATTTTCTTAGAGTCAATGGCTCATCTTTTCATTGTATTTGGAAGTATAAGTTTTTTCATTTTGATAAAGCCAGTTTATTAAGTTTTTCTCTAATAAATTATGCTTTTGGTATCAGACCTAAGAACATTTTGCTTAGCCCAAAGTTACAAAGATTTATTCTAAGTATTTTTCCTACTTTTTTCTTAATAGTTATAGGTCTTAAAGTTGAGTCTCTTGTGTACTTTCCCTTCCTTTCTGTGTGTGGAGTGAGGTACATTCTAAATTCATTTTTTTCCATTCAAATATCCAGTTGGCTCAGAACCATTTGTTGAAAAGACTATGCTATCCCTTTAGAAATCATGTAGTGTCTTTGCCGATGTGTCTTTAAAATTTTTTAAATATTTATTTATTTTTGAGAGAGAGAGAGAGAGAAAGACAGTGTGAGTGGGGGAGGGGCAGACATATAATGTGAGGGAGGCACCAGGCTTTGAGCTGTAAGCACAGATCCTGATTCGGGGCTCAAACTCATGAACCATGAGATCATGACACAAGCAGATATCAGATGCTTAAAGGACTGAGCCACCCAGGTGCCCCCGTGTTTGTTTTTTAAACCGCTCTATTTCATGAGAGAATAGTGACCCACAAAACAGAAATCTGTCAGTTTGTCCTTAGATCAGTTATTGCCATAGAATGCCTGAAATTTGTAGACCCCATCTCAATTACTGCCTACTTTTCTAAAGGATTTACAAGGTGGATTCCTGACATTAAGTACCTACTCTATTTGGCACAGCTAGATATAACTTCTTTTTTCCTCTCAACATTTTTTTAAAATTTTTAAATGCTTATTTATTTTTAGAGAGAGATAGAGTATGAGCACAGAGAGGGACAGAAAAAGAGAAGGACACACAGAATCTGAAGCAGGCTTCGGGCTCTGAGCTGTCAGCACAGAGCCCAACATGGGGCTTGAACCCATGATCTGTGAGATCATGACCTGAGCTGAAGTCAAACACTTAACTGACTGAGTCACCCTTGCACCCCTCAGAAATTATTTTAATAAGTATGCCTTTGCATACATAACAATGAAAGTAAGTACAGTATCACTCTTAAATGTGATAAAAAACAAAATGAAGGAATTAGAATTTTTAAGTCCAATGAAGACATATGAGAGTCATTTTAGTGAAAGACACTATGATAAATATATTACTGGTTGTTTAGTTGTGCTTCCAGAATGGTTGACTCTAAGTTTCTAAATCACCAGTACACATAGGGAATAACCAGAGTTCTATTCATCTGTATGTCAAACAATAATCAACTTATCTTACCTTTTTTTGGCCCACAGTGTCTATTTTACATTTTTATTGTTTGTCTACATCCTGTTAATTTACACAGTTGCATTTCTTCCAATCTGTCCTGCTCCTATTGGTAACTGTTTTAGATTGTTTAAAGATTACTATTTTATTCTCAAATAATTATCTTTGAGATCTTACTTGTCTTCATTCTCTGAATCTTGCCCCACTTTGTCCCACTTTACTATTCTATTTTTTCTAGGACCATTGTCTCAATTAAAAGCCCACAACACCAGTTTTCTCGAAAAGAAATTTAAATGTTCCTAAAGCAATATTATATAAAATCTCATTAAACTATTCCACAGACTTTCCATAAATGATGGAAACAATTACTACAAATTCCAAATAAAAGCTGTATGATTTATTGAATAAGATTTAGAAAATTTAGAAATGTAGTGAGCCTAGTCAAGGAAAACTTTAAAGATACATGGCAAATGAAGATCCTTAAAGGTTGTACAGAGGCACCTGTGTGGCTCAGTGGGTTGAGTGTTTGGCTTCAGCTGAGGTTATGATCTCATGGTTCCTGGGTTCGAGCCCTGCATCAGGCTCTGTGCTGACAGCTAGCTCAGAGCCTGGGGCACATCTTCAGATTCTGTGTCTCCCTCTATCTCTGATCCTCCCTTGCTCATGCTGTCTCTCTCTCTCAAAAATAAATAAAACATTTAAAAAATTAAAAAAAAGATTGTATAGATGTGTGAAGGATGGAAAAGTAGACAACTCCACAAAGTATAATTTCATTTGTTTACTCACCCATCCATCCATTCATCATTAGGTATAATGCTACAGAATAGAAAGTATAGGGTGCTTTGGAGAATATTTGAATCATCCACATAGAGTGGGTGGGAAGGGGAGACACATCTTGAAAGATAATATCAATATTGACTATTTACCATTTAAGTAAGAGTTAATTCATAATAGTTAGAAGAAAGAAGAACAAATGTTTTAGGATGAGGAAATAGCAAGTGCAAAGGAAGAGACACCAAAAGACATTGAAAATTTGGAAAATTTAGTGAGAATGGGCTGTTATCATTGATGCATAGTATGCATGTGAGCATGAGCAATTGAGGTACAACTAGGGAAGCTCAAGGTGATTTAGGAAAGCGGTGAATCTTTGCAGGTCAAGTATCAAGATTACAAAGAGAATCAAAGTAGATATATCTGGATATGTAGAATGGATGAGTTATGAGTAAATACAGGTTTATGAGTCTGAATTTAGTTTTTTAATTTTTGTGTATCTATTTTTTGGAAAGGGGACATGATTCGGTAACTTGCTTTGCAATAGTTGTGTCTTATGAGATAGTTTGAAGGTTAGAAAAGGTTGGCAATAGTGGAATCATCTAGAAGCTAACCAATTATTATAAATAATTAAATCCCATGAGTGACATCATTGCTAAAGATTGGATTGGAAAGTTTTACAGCATAGTAGAAAAAAAGAGTAGTACTGTAAAATAAACATAAATGGCATAAAAATGCATTCACTGTGGTTGTGCAGGAAAATGACCTAGTGACAATCTAGGTACCAGTGAGAGGGAGCAAGAAAGAATAAACACAAATTTATGAAACAAATGCCCTAAAGATGGTACTTTTAAAGATTGCATCAGTGGTATATCAAGGGAATTTAGGTGATTATAGTAACTATGTTAGACTCAAACCTGTCACTTCTGTCTCCCAAAGTGGTATTTTCCCCCTCTCCAATGTACAGTATTGCCATGGATCCTTGTTGTGATCTATTCATTAGGAAATCCTTAAGATCTATGAAGTTTGAGTCCTTAGGGATAAAGAGGAAAACATTTTTTTCTACTAATGGGATCTCAAAGAAATACAAAAGAGTTATGTTGTTCTCTTGTCATCATTTATCATAATCAAGACTGACAAGTGAAACAAAGAATCTCATTCCCTTAAAGCAATAGGGAACTAAACCAGTTGATTAAACAACACACACACACACACACACACACACACCTCACCAAAACAAAACAAAGCAACAACAGCTAAAAATGCCAGGACATAAGCCAAACTCTCTTTCCCTTCCTTTCTCATCTCCTTGTCCTATTTCTGATTTGTTTTCCTGTTGGCATTTGCACCACGGATCGATTCCTCTTCAGCTAGTCCAAGTGATTTTTAAGCAAAGAGAGAAGCTTACTCTTTGCAGGTGAGAGATAATCAAATTGAATATTACACAGCCCCTGAAGTGCAGGCAGCTGATAACAAGAGCCAAACTCAATATCCTGACAGATGTTGTCTTCGATTGATTAATCTCTCCTCTCACTCCAGTGTAGCCATCCTCCAGCATGGACAGCAGAGCCCCTTGGCCCCATCCCAAATAGGTTTTCACAACCTGGGGCTGGCTCAGAGCAACAACCCTGTTAAGAGTGCAATAGAATCCCTTCCTTTTAAGGAGGAAGAAATTAAACCCAACTTGCCTACCTCTGTTTTGAAATCCAGTGTAGTGGAAGGCCAAATTCTGGGCTTACTTAATGGTGCTCACATTAAAGGAATAAAGATCTCTTTCCTCTGAGTTTTTAGTTAAGCCAAAAAAGAAAAAACAAAAAAAGATTGTTACTTCTTGAATTTCAAGAATTGAGGGATGCACATTTTTCTGGTTGGGGAAAATGAGAGATTAGAACAAATAGGAGTAAAAAGTGAAAGTATAAAGGCAAACAATTTTAAGACTGTTTCCAAATGTGAGAGTGGAAAAAAAAGAGAATTATTAATTTTTTGTTTCTGTTTTTTTTTCTTTATTCTGTCCCTTCCTTTTGTCTTTCACCTCTCCACTGTTGCTGTTCTTTCCTGCCTGCCTCTTCCTTTCTTCTAATCTCCTTTGATTCTGTTTTATCATCAGTATTGTTTATTATTGAGATACTCTCTAAATGTTGAAAACACAAAAAGGATAAAAAGGAAATCTCTGTCCTCATGGACATGCCTTCTACTTAGCCAGGGAGCAGGAGTTAGATATGTCACAAAATAGCAATGTGAGAAGTCCATAATAGAGTACCATGTGCTATACAAACAAGAGAAAATTAAGGGAGGTTTCATGTAAGAGAGCAGATTTGCCCTGGGTCTTGAAAGATGGCAAGATAGTCATTCAAAGCCTAAGAAGAGGAGAATTTCAAAGAGAAGTAGCATGTGTAGAAAGAATGTGATGTGTTTAAGGTAATATGTCAGATATGTACCAGCTCCACTAAGTAGGAGACTCAAAGCAACATGCATTCCACCTTGAAAGCTGCAGATCTACCACCACCTGATTGATATAGTCACTTAACTTCATTGTTTTCTTTTCCTCATTTTGCTTCTGTATCTTATTTTCCTTCCAAATGTAGTACCTCAGGCTTGTACTCTAGTGTTTCATCCCTCCAGCTCTAGTCCTAGTGCTCCCTTAAAGCCTTCTATTTAACAGCTACATGTCAGTAAAAATGCGTCTTTTTCAGGCCTGGCACAAAACACACGTTGGCACCTATCTGGGAGGAACACTGTGTGATTTGGAGAGTGAGCAGTTAGGGCTTGAAACGTCAAGGAATGGAGGGAAATACGTCTGGAAAAGTTGTGTAAGAAGCACAGGATGGATCTTGAGAAGGAGATCAGCTCAGAAATATGCTGGGTAGAAAGTGCTAGAAATAGAAAAGATAAATAAAACAAACAAGCATATGAGCTCCTTGAAACATGGAAGAAGCCTAAATGTCCATCACCTGATGAGTGGATCAAGAAGATGTGGTATATATTCACGATGGAGTACTACATGGCAATGAGAGGGAATGACATATGACCCTTTGTAGAAAAGTGGCTGGACCTTGAGGGTGTCATGCTGAGTGAAGTAAGCCAGGCAGAGAAGGACAGAAACCATATGTTTGCACTCATAGGTCTAGCAGGAAAACAAGAGAGACCTAATGGAGAACCAGGGGGAGCGGAGGAGGGAGAGAGAGTTGGGGAGAGAGAGGGATGCAGAACTTGAAAGACTATTGAATGCTGAGAATGAACTGAGGGTTGAGGGGGAAGGGGGAGAGGGGAAAAGAGGTGGTGGTGATGGTGGAGGGCACGTAAGGGGAAGAGCACTGGGTATTGTGTGGAAAACAATTTGACAATAAAATATTATGGAGGAAAAATAAAAAAAATAAAAGCTCAAAAAAAAAAAAAAGAAACTCATTTTGTCCAACTTTGTTGTCCCAGCATTGACATACTTCTTGTCACATAGAAGTGCTCAATTAATGAATCATTTATTTCAATAATGCTGACTGAAGGCAAGTGGCCCAAAACTATTTCCCACTCTACCTTGGTTTTACAGAATGAAGTAATGTTTTACTGTGTGAAAATAAAACCCTTGTGAATGATAACTTTGCTTCATTGAATTTATGTATGATTTCTATGCCTAGAATTGCAAGAATATACAGTGAAGCCTTTGTGAATGTCATCACTTTAAAGTGTTTGAATTGTAATAAACATTTTACTTTAAATTTTACAAAATTTACAGAATACATTTGTCCTGTTCTTTTCATTCCCATCCCCCTCTAGACCACCTGTCTTTCCTCTTCTGGCTGCTTCTCACTCCATCCTTTGCCCAAAGCCCTGTTGACATATTATAGAGCTTTCATTTGCATTCTCTGCAAGGGCCTATGTTAATTTGACATCAGTGACAATACAATGCCCATGAAGGGTAAAGCATTGTTATTATTTATTATGTTGCTTTGAGTTTACACTTTACCTGTGGGAAGTTTCAAATACCTGCATCTTTCCAGTCTGCAGTAATAATCTATTCATGTAATTTCAGGGAATGTCAGCTCTCTCTCCAATATAGAATAAGAAAGTCAAACAATCTGGGTAACTCTTCTTGCCAGAGTTCCATAAAACAGTCCCCTACCCTGATCATTTTGTTTATGCATATAGAAAAGCACCAAAGAATCTGTTTCTTGGTTTCAAGCTCATTGATCACTTTATTTATTACAGAGGATTTAACTCCATCCTCTGATCTTTGTCATGTTGGGCTTTTATATCCATAGCCCACTTTCAGCAATATTGTGAGGTAGGAAATGTTTGTCTTTATTTTGCCAAATAACTGTTTCTTGGACACATATCTCTATAAACCCTTACTCCTATAATTTATGGTATTAGTTGACCTCATAATACCTCAAGCTACCTCTGTGAGTCTCATAATAATTACGTGTCAAATAAATATAAACCTGCCCATGGATAGGGAGAGACTTTAATTAGAAAGCAAGATTATCACAATAGGGAGAATACTGTGAGCTCAGAAATCTTCTAATGTCTCAAAATCAAACCAAACAACAAAAACAAGCTTTATTTGTTAGGGTAAAGGAGAGAGGTAAGCAGAGATAAGTAGAATCTCTAGAGGGTAAGTTATTACAAGAAAGGGAATGAGCACTGGGATCTGGTAGGAAAATATTGCTCTGTGATCAGCTGATTCCAAGGAGAAACTGGTAAGGGAGCACAGTCCACTTTTTAGTGTTTGTTTAGGCTTGGAGGCAAGCAGAATTCAGGTGCCTATAAGAAAGACAAGCTTGAATCAAGTTTGGTCAGAAAAAAAAAGACAAAACAGGTTAAAAATGGGTCATTATGAACTGTGAAAACACATTAACAAAAGAAAAGAAAAAAACATATGATCCTGTCAATAGATACAGAGAAAGCATTTGACAAAGTACAATACCCCTTCTTAATCAAAACCTTCGAGAAAGTCAGGATAGAAGGAACTTACTTAAACATCGTAAAAGCCATTTATGAAAAGCCCACAGGCAATGTTATCCTCAATGGGGAAAAACCAAGAAGAGCTTTCCCCCTGAGATCAGGAACACAACATGGGTGTCCACTCTCACCACTGTCGTTTAACATAGTATTGGAAGTCCTAGCATCAGCAATAAGACAACAAAAGGAAATAAAAGGCATCAGAATTGGCAAAGATGAAGTCAAACTTTCACTTTTCACAAATGACATGATACTCTACATGGAAAACCCGATCGACTCCATCAAAAGCCTTCTAGAACTGATCAATGAATTCAGTAAAGTTGCAGGGTACAAAATCTATGTACAGAAATTGGTTTCATTCTTATACACCAAAAATGAAGCAGCAGAAAGATAAATCAAGAAACAGATCCCATTCATGATTGCACAAAAAATCATAAACTACCTAGGAATAAACCTAACAAAAGATATAAAAGACCTGTATGCTGAAAACTATAGAAGACTTATGAAGGAAATTGAAGAAGACACCAAGAAATGGAAAAACATTCCATGCTCATGGATTGTTAAGATGTCATTATTACCTAAAGCAATCTACGCATTCAATGCAATCCCCATCAAAGTTGCACCGGCATTTTTCTGAAAGTTTGAACAATCTTAAAATTTGTATGGAACCACAAAAAACTCCAAATAGCCAAAGTAATATTGAAGAAGAAAGCCAAAACGGGAGGCATCACAATCCCAGACTTTTAGCCTCTACTACAATGCTGTCATCATCAAGATGGTATGATATTGGCACAAAAACAGACACATGGACCAATGCAATAGAACAGAGAGCCCAGAACTGGACTCACAAGTGTATGGCCAATTAATCTTTGACAAAACAGGAAAGAATATCCAGTGGAAAAAAGACAACCTCTTCAACAGGTGGTGTTGGGAGAGCTGGACAGCACATGTAGAAGAATGAAATAAAAATTTAATTTCAAAGCAAAGTCAAAGACAAAGAATTTTAAGAGCATTGAGAAAAAAAACAGAGAAGTTATATACAAGGGAATTTCCACAAACTCTGGGCAGACTTTGGGGTGCCTGGGTGGGTCAGTCGGCTGAGTGTTTGACTTTATCTCAGGTCATGATCTCATGGTTCACAAGTTTGAGCCGTGTGTCTGGCTCTATTTTGACAGCTTGGAGCCTGGAGCCTACTTAATATTCTCTCTCCCTCTCTCTCTCTCTCTCTTTCTCTTTCTCTCTCTGTCTACCCTGCTTGCACTGTTATTCTCAAAAATAATTAAACACACACACACACACACACACACACACACACACACACACACCTTTAGGCAGATATTTCAACAAAGACTTTTCAGGCCATAAGAGAATGAGATGACATATTCAAAATATTGAAAGAAAATCAACAAAGTTGAAAAGGACAATGGATATCAAAGAAGCTCAATGGATTCATATGAGTCTACTTTAAACAACTATATGCAAACTGGATAATGAAGAAGAGATGGAAAAAAATTCTTAGAAATATATGATTTACCAACACTGAATCAGTGAGAAATAGAATATCTGAATAGATCAATTACTAGTAAGGAAATTTTACCAGTAATAAAAAATCTGCAATGGAAGAAAAGACCAGGATCAGATGGCTTCACTAGTGAATTTTACCAAACATTTAAAGAATTAACATCAACCCTTAACTCTTAAAAAAGACCTAACAGGAGGGAACACTCCCAAATTCAGTGTACAGTGACAGCAGTATTCTGATACCAAAACTAGGAAAGGAAACTACCAGAAAGAAAACTACAGGCCTGTTTCACTGACAACTATAGGTGTAAAAATTCTCAATAAAGTTGTAGCAGACAAAATTCAGCACACATTAAACGGATCTTTTCCATGATCAAGTGGGATTTATCTCTGAGATGCAAGATGGTCCAACATATGCAAATCCATTGGTCTGATGCATCTTGTTAAAAGGATGAAAGAAAGGAATCATATGATCATTTCAATAAGCACACAGAAAGCATTCAACAAAATCAACATCCATTCATGATAAAAACTTTTAACAAAATATGCACAGAAGGAACATATCTCAACATATTAAAGGCCATATATTTTAAGCCCACAGCGAGCAGCATACTCAATGTTGAAAGATTGAAAGTTTTTTCTCTAAGATTAGGAAAAAGACATGGGTGCCTATTTCCACTCTTATTCAACATGGTACTAGAATTACTAACTAGCGCAATCAGGAAAAGAAAATAATTAACAGATATCAAGTTTTTAAAAGAAGCATAAGTGTCTCTTTGCAGATGACATGATTTCATATACAGAAATTTTGAAAGACTAAGTCAAATACTGTTACATCTAATTATTGAATTCAGTTTATTTTTGGGATAAAAAACTAACATAGAGAAACTGATAGTGTTTTATACACTAACAACAAACTTTGAAATAGAGAAATCTATCCCATTTACAATAGCATCATAAACAATAAAATACTTAGGAATACATTTAATTAAAGAAGTGAAAGATCTCTACCCTGGAAATACATGATATCAATGAAAAAGATTGAAGAAGACATAAAAAAATGGAAAGGTATTCTGTGTTTATGGATTGGAAGAGTTAATATTGATGAAAAGTCAGTACTACCAAAAGCCATGCATAGATTCAGTGGAATCCCTATCAAGATCCCAATGGTATTTTTTTATTAGTATTACAGAAGTAGAAAAGTATGTCAAATTGTACATGGGTCCACAAAAGACCTTGAATAGTCAGAGAAATCCTGAGAAAGAATAATAAAGCAGGGAGCCTCCTACTTTCTTTTTTTTTCTTCCAATGTTTATTTATTTTTGAAAGAAAGAGAGATAGCAGGGTTGAGGAAGAAAGAGAGGGAGATGCAGAATCTAAAGGAGGCTCTGTCAAGACAGGGCCTGATGTGGAGCTCGAACCTATGAACTGTGAGATCACGACCTGACCCGAAGATGGAGGCTTAATCAACTGAGCCACCCAGGGATCCAGGGCCTTATTTTTCCTGATTTCCATCTATGCCATAAAGCTATAGTCATTAAGATAGTGCAATAATGACAAAAAAAACACAAACAATCCCAAGGGACAGAATCAGTAGACCAATAATAGACTTAAGCATATATGGTCAACTAATATTTGACAAGGGAGCCAAAAATACTCATTGGAGAAAAGATAATCTTTTCAATAAATTATACTGGGCTAATTGAATATTTACATATAACAGAATGAAACTGAACACATATCACACAAAAAAATTAACTTGAAATAGTTTAGACTTAAATGTAAGACCTAAAATTAAAAAACTTCTAGAAGACAACACAGGAATAAAGCTTCTTGACATGGGCCTCGGTAATCAATGAATTTTTGGGTATGATACCTTAAAACACAAGCAACAATATCATAAATGAACAAGTGGGAATACATCCAACTAAAAGCTTCTGCACAGCTAAAGAAATTATCAGTAAGGAGAGAAGACAACTTACAGAGTGGGAAAACATATTTGCAAACCATATATATGTTAAGGGGTTAATATCCAAAATATATGAGGATTTGTACAACTTAACAGAAAAACAAAAACAATAAACAAAACTCACAAATAACCAAAACAAATAACCCATTTGAAAAACTGACAAAGGACCTGAATAGAAGTTTTCCAAGAGTGATATGTGAAAAGACCAACAGGTACTTGAAAAGGTGTTCAGCATCACTCATTGTTAGGGAAATGGAAGTTAAAACCACAATGAAATAACACCTAACACCTCATGTCTGTTATAAATGGAAAGACAAGAGATAAATTTTGACATAGAGAGAAAGGAAACTTGTGCAGTGCTTGTGGAATTGTTTATGACTTACTGGCACAATCACTATGGAAAAAAGTATGAAAGTCTTCAAAAATTAACAATATATATTTGGGTATATTACCAGCAATTCTCTTTCTGGTAATATACCCAAAGGAAATGAAAACTCTAACTCAAAAAGAAATCTGCACCCCCATCTTCCTAGCATTTATTTACAATAGCCAAGATATGGAAGCAACCGAAGTATCTATCAATGGATGCATTTTTGTGGTACATCCATCATCCAACCTTTAAAAAGGAGGAAATCCTACTATTTGTGACATGAATGGACTTTGAAAACATTTATGGTTAATGAATTAAGTCAGAGAAAGACAAATATGGCACGATCTCAATTACATGTGGAATTAAGAAAATAATAAAAGAAAAGAAATTCACAGAAAAATAAATCAGGCTTGGGAGAATCAGAAGTGATGGATTGGAGGAGAGGATATTAGACGTAGGAGGTCAAAGGTACATAATCTTCCAGTAATAAGATAAACGAGTACTAGGATTATCAAGTACAACATGACTCTAGCTAATATTGCTGTATGATATATGAGAAAATTGTTGAGAGGACATCCTATGAGTTTTCTTCACAAGAAGAATTTTTTTCTTTTTTTCTTTTATTTTATTCAATCTGTATGACAAAAGTTAGCTGAATGTATTGTCAATCATTTCATAATATATGCAAATCAAACCAAAGCAAATAAAGTGAATATCTTTTCAGATAATTTTGATAAAATATGAGAAAGTTCTCTTTAGGAAGAATAATGTACATTCTGTTTTTGGATCATTTTTTTACCCCATCTCACTTCCCTGCCTGCTTTCTTTTTTACCTGTTTTAGAATTGATTAAATACTAGTGATACGTGTTGTATAAAGGCACAAAAGTAACATACATGTTATATAATATTAGTGACATACATATATAATCTGTTTCCTATGTTTTTTTCTTTTCACTTTTAAGGATGTTTCTGTGAGATTAAGCAAGTTACTGTTTTCATGAATCAGCCTTTGCTGACTGGAGCTACCAGTTTGCGAGGGAGACCTTTGCCCATTTCACTGGGCATCCTTTCTCTTGAATTTTTGTTTACTTACCCAGGATACCTTCAACCACAACTGATGTCTGAAACTTTTTATGTGGCTAATTTGTACCTATCCTTTTCATTGCCGAGTGTCCTCTCTCTTACTTTTTACATGGATTTGGGAAGCAGGGGAGGAGAAAGTGTGGGTATCCATGTTGATCCACTTTAAAGTATAATGAACTTGCTCATCACGACTGGATTGGTAAACAATTAGATCAAACCTCTCCATCCTTCGTGCAAGCCAGTAAGAGGGCACCTAAACACATAAGGAGGGTATTTGAAAAGCTTCTATGAGTCTTTTAAGGATTAATTAGAAAATCTGTACAGACTGCAATAGTGCCTAACATAAAATAGGTGCTTAGTAAATAAGGTGTTTGTTTTTTCATGATATTTGTATTAAACGTTAAAGTAGTTTTCAGGATTTTTAAGCAGGTTTAGTTAATTTTTGGAAGAACCTAATTTATTTTAAATAAAATGTAGAAATATTAGGTATCTCTTATGTCACATAATGTTTATGTATGTATGTATGTATATATGCATATACATATGTGTGAGAGGTATCTCACATCATGTTTATGTATGTATGTTTATATGCAGGCCCCTACATATATGTACAGATGTGGATACACATATGTATGTTGGAATACCACCAAAAGAATATTTCCCCTAAAGCATGATTAATTTGACATCATTTATAGCTTTTCTAGTAATTAGTTGTTACAATGGCATCGTGCTAGCGTCACTGAAACTACTGTAAGCCAGGATTCTTCAACTTTAGCCAGTATCAGAATCACCTGGAGGATGTGTTAAAACACTGATTCCTGGGCCACACCACTGGTGGTTCTGATTGGTAACTCTGGGTGGAGCCTGATAATTTGCTTTTCTCATAGCTCCCTAGGTGAGGCCGTAGGGGCTGTGCTAGGTAACCACATTTTTTGAGTAACTGCTGTCATCAAATGTTAGAACAACTGCTGAGTTTTCAGCTACTTTTCACTGAAAAATTCGTAGTATTAACTTTAAAAAGTGAACGTCTACTTCCTCGCCAACACTTTATTAGAGTCTGCATTTCAGATTTGTTCCCTGGTTTGTTTCTTTATGTTGAGAATAATAAGGGACTCTCCTTTTTCTCTGATTCTTATTTCATTTTCTATAATGTTTAGAAAGCTACTAACTCTTTGCAATGTTAAGTACTAATGTCATATGTTAATTATATCAGTAAAACTGGACAAAAGATATGGTAAACCGTAAATTGCCCTATTTTTTAAATGTGGAGATTAGTTATCCCTTAGATTCCTAATGATTGGATTGTTTGTTTTTATCTAAGCCAAAACTATGATGTAATTAGTGATTTCTAAAGCTGCTAAACTAGGAACTATCAGTGTTTGTTTAAGTCTTGCTTTGTGGTAGGTTATTTTCTCATTAAAAATCTGTTTCTTGGGGCACCTGGGTGACTCAGTTAATTAAGCATCTGTCTTTGGCTCAGGTCATGATCTCACAGTTTGTGTGTCTGAGCCCCGTGTCTGGCTCTGTGCTGACATCTCAGAGCCTAACGTCTGCTTCCAATTTTATCTCTCTACCTCTCTCTCTCTCTGTTTCTGCCCTTCCCCTGCTTGCTCTCTGTCTCTTTCTCAAAACTAAACATTAAAAAAATGATAAAGTTTAGGTAAGTTCCTTCTATTCCGACTTTCTCAAGGGTTTTTATTAAGAAAGGGTGCTGTATTTTGTCAAATGCTTTTTCTGCATCTATCAACAGGATCATATGGTTTTTATCTTTTCTTTTGTTAATGTGATGGATCACA
>NC_043704.1:62550174-62610858 GCF_006229205.1 Suricata suricatta | reverse complement strand
ATATAGTAGCAGAATGTTTACTATTGAAGCTCAAAAAGATGTGAGTTCTTTATGTGCAATCTTTCATTTATGCATGTGAGAGGGTTTTCTTTTCTTAATATTTTTACATTGTAGTACTTGTTTCCCTGGTTGGGGTGTTTGCTTATTTAATACATTCCATCAAGGACAGAAATTACATGCTGTTTTTTTTTTCCCCCCATAGGAAGTGTGTCTTGGGCTTTTCCCTTATCATTTTGTTTACTTTTTTTTTTCCCCTCTTCTTTTTTTGGTGGTGAGGGTGGTTATGTTCAAATGAAGTTGCTTTTACAACACCAAAGACTTAATCATCCATTTCCTACATAAAAGGTAGCTACTTTTTTGCATGGACCTCAAGCATATTGTAGTATAGAGGTGGAATTTAAGGAAAGGTATTAAGCAGGCTGTGTTTTAGCTTATGGGCAAGTAATAAATTGAATCGTGTATCTTGAATGTATCATAGATAAGCTGCTATATAACGATTGCCACTTCAGATAGCTGTGAAATTAGGTGATAAACTAGTTGTTACTTAACCTTCTAATTTCTGTATAAGTCTAATTACATGAAACAGAAGTTGGTGCTTTGATTTTTTACTTTGCTTTTCTGTTTGGAGTGTCATTGTAACTACTGTATTGTAAATGATGGAAAATAATTGCAATTGCATATGTTAAAAATATATGAACCTTTATAAAGTAAAAAAATAAAATTAAAAAATATATTAAAGGCTTGAAGATCTAAAAAAAATGATAAAAAGAAACCTGTTTCTTATCGAGACAGGTCCTTGGTTTCTCAAAACATTTCCTATAAGGGAGGATGAGCATTCATGCGAGTTGCAAGAGGTGTAGAAACACTCATCAGTAAAGCAAGTATTTGCAATGCACTTCATGTGGGAGACTGCAATATTAAGATTTTATGTCCTAAGGGAGTTCTAGGCAGGCAGAGCCATGAGGATCCTCTGTGACATTTCCTAGAAAGTGGATCTTTTTCATTTAATATAATCTATCATGTTACTTCTCTGTTCATTTCATGATTTCATCTCCATTCTGGGGATAGTGTAATCATATATGAACAATTCGGACCTCTGGCTGCGCCCATACAAGTACCTCTGAGGGAACAGTTCCAGGGAAGTAGATTTAGTGATAATAACAGTTTCAGTAATAAACCTTACAGCCAGACACCTCTAGCCTGGAGGGATAAAGCTGCTGTGGGGCTGTGGGGGAACCACTGCCAGAAGGAAGGTGATAAATTGAGGAAGTCAGTATAAAACATTGGCTGCCCACGTTTCAGAAGTGCAGATTAGAATAGAGAAGAGACGGCTTGAGAAGCCCTCTCTCTCCTGTCAGGGTGCCCAGCTTTGGAGGATACAGAGTACAGAGAGGAGTGCTGATGTGGACAGGAAATGGACACAGAATCCCTCAGACGGACCGAGGGACAATGGTTGTGCACTTGTCTGATCCCATTTTATTTTGTTGTGACCTGAATTTGTTCTAAGTTTTGGTGTGCTCTAAGTAGTTAAGGAGATTGTTTTCAAAACTGAAGCTAGGAATAGAAGAAAGCAAAGGAAGTTTTTGCTAAGATCAGAAAGACTAATTCGGTAATCCTACAAAGGTGTTCACACCAGCAGTTTCAAAGGTGAATTCCAGCAGGTAATGGAGAAAGGTTCAAGGAGCTTCCCTCTAACACTAATTCTTCTGCTCCGCAGTGTCCTTCAGCTCTGCCAGAGTCCACTGGAATAACAGAACACTGGAAGTCTTTGTGTGAAACTCCATTTATACTCTCTTCTTGGTAATGCGATATTTAAGTTAGCCTTTATTGGTGGGGGCTAAAAGACAAGGGTCTTATTTAAAAAAATCTTTTCTTTCTCTTCACTATTACAGTCTTTGAAGAGTGCTTAGAATCCTATTATTTAGAGTTATGATTTCGGTGTTCTATGGAGATTTAGCAACAAATCCAGAAGAAATTGTCTCAATATGATAGAAATTGTATCCTAATGATGAAAACTCAGGAACGATCAGAAAGTGAGATTTACCTGAGGTCGACTCAGACACTATTCTGGAAAGAGACCGTTTAAAGAATCCATGAGTCCTTTCCCCCCCACCAAAATCCACCTCAGTGAGAAGATCCCTGGCAGAGAAAACCGAGAGCTGGGGATCAGAGCAGATCCTATGTGAGAGGTGGCTTTCAACACACCAAAAAGTCTCTCTTTTATTCAGTACAGGTCTGTAAATAAGTATCTTTCTCTTTCCATTCAGTTCCTTCAAAGCATTTACAGCTCCTTAGTTAGACATATGTCTGCTATTTATTACCATTTAAAAGGGCAAGCTGTTAATGTCCCATTGTTGAAAATTCCTAGTAATTAATAATTAGCTAAATAAGCACAGTTTTTTTTTTTTACCTACCTCATCTTTGGTTGTCTCTTTGTATTTATATACTAATATGGAGTAATTAAACGATGGTGGAACGTGTGCCCCAGACCTGACATCAGCATGACAATGGATCTGTTGCTCACCCTCCCAGCCTTAATTAGCTCCGTTTAAAAGGATCAAATGGACGGGGATGATTCTACTTATTGCCTTTATTTTTCCAGATTGCCAGAGCAGTTTCCCATAGGTTTATATTGGAACAGAGGACTTGAAGTTTCATTTTTAAAAGGGAGGTATGATTCATGAAAAACACCAACCCCAACACGCAAAGCAGCTTCCTGGTGCTGATAAAAAGCAAAACAAAACAAAACAAAACAAAAAACCGAAAAACTACATAATGATCTGTTTCATCTCCCTGAGATATTCCTCATCAGTAAACAGGAAGGTGACCGAGATCACTGTAAAGTGCCTTTACACCAAATTTGGCCTGAAAACTATGCTTTGTCCACACCTGTCTTATATTGTGCCTGACGGATCCATTGGGAAAATGCTTAAACAGCTGGCTGTTAAGCTTTTCCTGTATCTCACAACAATGTCAATGATCACCTAAAGCTTTGTTCTTAAAACCATCTCTCATCCCAGGAACCTGAAGAGCTTTACACATAATAACTCATTAGATCTCCCAACACATCTCTGAGGGAACTAGGAGGCAGATATGAGCTCTGGTGTGCTGATGGAGAAACCAATGTAGAAGAATGTCAAAACACTTTTTTCCCCACATTTCTGCAATGGGAAATGACTCAGCAGCAGTTCTGGGAATAGAATGTATGTCTTCTGACTATGAGCTGTCTGGGTAGGCCCTGGACCACTCTCCGGAAAAGACTCTATTTACAACTATAGCAAAGAAGGATTTATGCTTTTGTACACATTACCTTTCTGAGAATCAGTAAGCGAATTTATTTTCAAACTACCTTTTGTTATGATTTTATACAGTTATGCTCCTGTTGTGATGCAAAGACCATTGACTTTGAAGTCAGATTGATTCAACCACTTAACTAGTTGTGTAATCTTTCTAACCTCTCTGAGCCAATTAACTGGGTAATATAATATCTATCATCTATCATGGATGTGAGGATTAGACAACTATGTTTGCTGCGCCTATCTTTGCAAAGCCCATAGTCAAGATAGGATGTTTCTCACTATGTTGAACATTAATGTAAACTCTGTATTAGTCATTCAGGTGTGACTAAATTCATCGGAAGAAAAAAACTCAATACCCACTGCTTTTTCTCAATATAAAATGACAAAAATAAAAAGATGTTAAATATCCTTCCCCATTCAGATTTCATTTTTGGAAGTGACACATTGTAGGTTTCTCTACATTAAATAAATCCTCTAGTTCAGTGAATTTCTTCAAAGGAAGAAACCAAACATTCTTTCTGTATTCACAGACCAAACACATACTATTAGTAAATGTCTCATCCATGCATTTGTTGGCTTACATTATATTTTACCATTTTATAAGTGTATTTTTATATAAATTACATTTCCAATTATAAACAATATATGCTATTACATAAAACTTAAATGACATAGATATTTGTAAAGACAGAAAAAATGAATATTATTTGGTGTTTTTCTTTTTGATTTCTTCCAAGAACCTATTTCTCAAAGTTCATGTTTTGTCTCTAATTAGTGTATGAGAAGTATTATGACAAGAATTTTATGTAATCGTTACCTCAAAAGCTTCTCTTCAGTGAATTTACCTCAGGCTCTGATATTTATCTCCTTATCTACCATGGTTCACATAAGAGTTTGTTTTAATAATATATAAAGCATTAAAAAACTTGTTTACAGTTTGTGTTTTTAGAAGTCTATGGTTTAGGTAACTGTCATGAGAATGGGTTTCCTTGTTGAATGATGGGTAGATCTGGAGTTCATATATTGGTGGCCACCTGCGAAGTGGGGCTTAGTAGTCACTGGCCTCTGTATTGCTCCTGTCTTGCACAATTTACAGATCCTGCCATGCAAATTCATCAAATTACATGACAGGGCAAATCAAGCACGCAAATCACGTACCACAGTAATAAGAGTACTACATGAAGAATAAATAGCAATGTCCTAAGATTGAACATGCCCAGACTTGCCTTCATAAGTCACCATTTGCTTTTGTGCAAATTCTTGGCCTATACTTACACCTTTCTCATAACCTAAGCATTTAGGCAAAAACTGAATATAGAGAATCTTTCCAGGGGAAAGAAAACAAAACAACTAGGTGGCATATAGGTTCCTCAAAGCTTCCTACTATTGAGAATCAATATTATTTAAGATTTACAATAATCAATATTAAGATTCAACAAAGGGTCATCAATTGTTGTAGCCTAGGGTCTTTTAAATTTGACTTTAATTTTAATTACCTTAACATTTCTGCATCAGATAGCAAAGCTATTTCTGCTTTGTTCAAAATACTCTCCCACTATCTGCTTCACATAGGTGTTTGATGGATGCATGGTTGGAAAGACACATACATAAATAATGCATTGGTATAGACAAGTTCGATGGAAGATGAATAGGGAGAGGAGTACATGAGGGGATGATGAACTGATGGGAATGTACCGTGTGTTCCCTTTATAGGCAGATATGTTTGGCTATTTTTTGTCAGTCTTTTTAAAGAACTTGAAATTTAAATAAAAAATCAATTAGTTAAGGCAGAAAGTTAATTCTTTTCATAATCTTACAGCAGATGCTTTGAGAATCAAAAACAGGTGGCTTAAGAATTACTAAAAAGAGCCATCAGTTGTCTTTTTTTTTCTGTATTTCCTTTCTCCCCCACAATTTCTTATAACTGTTTTTCACCTTTTTACCTTTCTGATCTTCATCATCATGCTTTTCTTTATACTAATATATTCTACTGCTCTGTTTGCTAATGTTTACTCCCAATCTCACTGTTTTTCTCTTTTTGACCACCTAATGTATGCCAAAAAATGATCACTTATTTTAGTTTTTGCTTTTTATTATAAGGGTGCAGAGTAGACAGAAACAGGAGGAGGTACACTTTTAGAGAAGAAAAACGAATACTTTTTAAGTTTTCCATATTTGTTCTTTCTTGTAGTAGTGAACATTTTCTACCCGACCCCTAATCAAAGAATAGGAAGAAGATGTAAAGAAATAGGAAGACAAAGCTGGATTATTTGATTTAAATATCAATAAAAATAGGAAAGGCAAGAAGTGAATTTATTCCAGTATCATAATAGAGGGGGTTTAGTGAGACATTATTAAGAAAGAAATAGCCAAAGATGTGTTCATAATGATATCATTCCTCCTGAAGGAAAGCCATGCCTCCAAGAATTTAAAGCTAATAACCCTTTGATGCCACTTACTAATTCTAGGCTATACTTTATATTGTTGACTTTAACTTGTATGTATAGCGTTACAAGGCATAAAAAGAGTTGCTTGTTTGGATACATCTCTCTGTATGTTAATTTATTCATCATTGGTATTCGTGGCCTGTATTTCTTCATTCATTTTGTAAACCCCCAGAATCCCCTAAACCTTAAGTAAATCATTATTCCAAGAAGGAAATCATTTTGGATATCATGTCTTTTTTGACCTGTGTTTTCCTTTTTTTTTTTTTTTTTTTTGGCAGATGTATATTTCAGGATCTTAGCCAGAACTAAAAGAAAGTACAGTATAACCTTGGTTTGCGAGCATAACTCATTCCAGAAACATGCTGCTTCTAATCTAAAGCACTTGTAGATCAATGCAAATTTCAAGAACCATTGGCTCAGTTATAATCATGTGATGTTCGGCATTGTGCCCTACTCAAAGTGGAAGACATCACTAGTTTTTTAAGTTAAAATTCATTAGAAATGTTTGCTCATATTGCAGAATACTTGCAGAACAAGTTACTCCCAATCCAACATTTTACTGTATAAAAAGAGATAGATATTTAACTGCCATGAGAAAATCCTATTTGTATTTGTAGTAAAGTGAATGTAAGGAAAACACAGAAGTCTCAAAAAGTTTTTGCCATATACTTTTCAAGGTTAGAATGCCAATAATTTTTAATTGTTTCTGGGTTATTTAACTTTATGTCATTTTTTTCTCTTTTCCTTACTATGGTTCACATACATCCTTCTTGACAGATCAGAAGGGTGGATTCTACTCCTTCTCTGTTATTAACTAACTACATGATCTATCTTGTACCGGTTTCACCATCTGTGGGTTCCGTATGTTCACCTGACGGGGTGGAAATGATTATTCTATACCACCTCTTATCTAAATATTTGAAGCTTATTAAAAATTCTCCATTTTCTTATTTTATTCTTAGCATTGTTGTTCATTACAAAAAGTGTTCATTTTAATGGAACTTTGCACGTTCCTTACTTGTTCATTTAAACTCAACTTGTAATCACTTCTTGACCTTTTCACTAAGATCAAGTGTAAAGTCAAGATGTAAACACCCACTCTCCAATTATTTATCATATTAGAAACATTTCATATTACTGATGTATTTGTTACTATCAGTGTGTCAGTCAGATAAAACCTCTCTAAGAGTGGCATTTTTGCAGTCTAGGCAGACAAGTCCCCACCACTGTCTGTGTTCCAGACAGTGCCCACCTATCATCTGCCCATATCAGGAAGATAAGTAAATGGTTCATATTCCTCATACAAATAATTTAGTAGCTTGTCTGTCTCGAAGGTAATAGCATAGAATCTGCAATTCCTGCAATTTTGATAGCGTAATATAATAAGATTTTAGACACCCCCAAACTGCAACCCAGACAGTCCTGTTAAGGGTGGGAAATAACCCGGGGATCTCACTCAAAGAAATACTGTGGTCAGCACCACTCATCTATGCTTGTTCTCTGAGTCTTTTTCAACTGCCTACCTCTAGGAAATAAATCCATTTCTTTTTTTTTCCCTCCCTATCTAATTGACAGTCCTATTTGAATAAAAACTCCTGACTTCTGAATTAAATGATCTGGATCTAGTTTTATTGCTATTTCCCATTGATTCATCTCTTTTTAATAAGCCTTTGTTTTTGTACAATGTTATATCTAAAGGCATGAGTTTCATTATTATACCCACCTCAGATACTAGGGAATGAGGCATTTAAAAGGAGAGAAATAGATTTGTCATATATTTGAATCCTATATATAAGACATCAAGAAAAAATTTCTAGATAAAATTATGACCTATATTTCTCCTTTAATTGTAAGTATGACTTTTGATATTTAATCTAATAAAGTTAATTATGTTTCATCCTTGGAATCATGTAATCTTTTTGAGGTCAGCTGATGAGAAGAAAAAAGGTATATTTTATTCAATGAAATTAGAGTATTTCTTTTGTGATCTATAAAGATATAGTGTGGTTGTCATCATAGTCATTATCATTATTGTTATCTTTGTAAAAATAATGTAAGCATGTCTTTCTTCACCGGTATAACTTATTTGTTTTACCCCACTCATTATCCATCCATCCATTCATTCATCCATCAATGAATGTCACATGTTTTCTATTCATACATTGTGTAGGGCACAATACAAGGAATCAGGAACTGTCCTCAAAGAATTTACAATGACCATCTACTCAGGCCAATTAAGTCTAGTAATAATTGGGCATATTTTTACTTTGTTGGAATATTCAGCAGGGCAGGCAGATATTAATACTGCCTGAGATATTAAAAATAGAATTTCTGCTTTCACTATTACATCATAAGAACCAGATACTTATATTTGATCTTATAGGAACTGAATCTAAAAGTTATAATTAATATAGTAATGGAACTCATAGAATATTCATATTCATTCTTCCTATTAAAATCTGCAGTAAAATTTCAAATAGTGAACTATTTTACCATTTGTTTAGTGAACTGTGATTTAAAACATTGGGAGAAAAATATTTTTGTCATAAATCTCTTATTTTTAACATGTAAATGATTCTAAGCCAACTTAAATTTTGATATTTTTGTGTTAACAACTTGTGTATGGGAGACATTCATGGCAATCTTGAGAAAGTATGTAAAATAATAAGACATATATTGAATCTATAAATTTTTGAGAACAGATGAACTTATTTCAG
Organism: Suricata suricatta; assembly: GCF_006229205.1. NCBI lineage: Eukaryota > Metazoa > Chordata > Mammalia > Carnivora > Herpestidae > Suricata > Suricata suricatta. The sequence continues at coordinate 62,602,395 of NC_043704.1, read as the reverse complement.
TTGGACTTTTAGTAAATTTTATGAAAGTGGACTTGATTAAGGCATGTCCTGCAGGTTGTAAATTCTGATGATTTGTACCAAGGAATTTTTTAATACTTATGTATACGTGGATTAGTACTTCCCAGATTAATCTACCAATACTGGTCAATATTTATTCATTAAACATGTATTTTAAATGGAATTTCTAGGTTCATGTTTACAGACTCACCATATTTACAGTGATATTTATGGAAGTAGAAGTCCATTATTCATATTCCAACTCCTCAGCATCTTTTTTCCCAATCCTCCATCTCCACCCCACTGCCCTCTGGCTCTACATTGGCTGTTGTGACTCTATGTTAGGTATACACTCCCTATTAAAACTGAATTCTCTCCCCATGTTTAACCCACTTGTCTTCCTCTGTTGTTATTGATGATGCAAGGATAGTTCTCCAGTCCTTATTTCTACCTTTTCTGATAAGAGTTATTCCGATGGGAATGGTGTCTGCCATCATGGAGATTTCATTCCATTAGATGTTTAGTGTCTCTTTAACCTTCTTAAAATGCTCTTCCTTAGAAGAAGTATCTTTCATCTTTCAAATGAGCATAATTTCCTCTAGAAGACTTGTTATTCATGTTCTAATTTTCCAGTAATTCACATATGCACATAGTTAATGCCTTTAGAAGTATGGATATTTGGGAGCATTAAAATTTTATAATGAAACTGTACCCTGTCCATTTTTGTCATCACAAAGAAAACTCATTAAAGGCAAATTAATAAGTGCTGCATTGCATTTATTTATCTGTTAATTTTAGAAGCATTTATAAAATTATCATTGGATCAAGGGTGTAGGAAGTTAATGAAGCTTCCTTTAAAGGAGATGCACATTTCTCTTAGAATATAAAAGAATAAAGTCATATTTTAGAGTAATATAGGAGAGATGTTTTATATATATATGTCTATATAGTATGTATAGTGTAGTATATATAGTGTGTATAGTATGTCTATATATGTATAGATGTATATATGTATATAGGCATATATGTAAAGTATGTGTATGTATATGTGTATAGACATATATATAAAGTATGTGTATGTATATATATGTATAAACATATAATCTCAGGATTACAAACTACAGAGTGAACAGACTTTCACAACTTAATAAATGTGCACACATCTCTGTATGTATATATAAGTATTATTTGGCAAAGCATATGAAGCCTTTACCTGGTCTATTTTCCGTGAACAGTGAATTAATAATTAGTATGAACTGCTGTGCTCTGATCTATTCAGAGGAAGAAAAACTTAATGTTTCACACAAGAAGATTCAGGGCATGGTTAGGTATGTTTGTAAGAGAATACTACACAGGAATCTTGATGGATTAGAAGGAATGACCAAGTCATCAAGGGAGGATGTAGGGTGATACAAAGAAAACACTTTAGATGTAGAGTACAATGCAGCAAGCTTTTCCCTAACCAGTCTTTCTTGGGTGTTATATGGACGCTCTGAGATATTCTGTATGTGGCAAAGTACAGAGAGGTATTTTGCTACTAATAATTTATTAGAAGCCCTTACCTTGTTTATATCTCAAATGTTCTGGAACCCAGGGTTGGCCCAGGAAAATAGAAAGCTAGAGCAGAACTATAGCACTGCCATCAGTGGGTCTTCTCTTGGGGGATCTGTACTTAAGTAATTCCTTTCTAAAGGTGAGGGTGAAGAGAAGGGATTTGCTTATAGGTTCATCCCGTGGCACTTAGTGCATATGCACAGGGAACTAAACAGTAGGATCAAACCATTATAGAGGCCTAAGGAAAAGTGAATAAAAGTACTAAGGGAGTCAAAGTGGAGTATGAAAAAAATATGCCCTCAGGAAATAGAAAAGTGGTATCTACAAGGAGCACTGTCAGAAGTGGCTGAAATTGGTACTGATGTTGGCAAGTGAGGTGTGGCAGAGCACCTAACTTTTGGGAAGCTTGGTGATGATGCCATCACATTTCTCCCCATTTCCTGTTTGTTTGTCTTTTTTCCCCCCTCTGTACTAACAAGGTCTCTGATTTTTTAACAGTACTCAACTGGAGTTTTGCTAGATTGCCCATTTCTAGTGCTACTCCTCTCTATCTGATCCTAACCAATTGCCTCATTATGTTTCTTCTCTTTTCCAATGTTTTCTGCAGTGAGTTCCTGCCAATTTCACTCCTTCAACACTTCTCAGTTCTATCCCCTTATTTTCCTCCTTTATCATCACTACTCATACTCAGGCCTGTATTATTTCTTGCTTGTATCATTGAAAGAACCTCCCACTGCTTCAGTGCTCAGTGTTGGCTCTCTTGTCTATTCTACAGACTGTAGGCAGAGCTTTCTAAATATGATTCTACTTTAAAGAAGTTATTGCTTTTCTTATAATACTTCAGTTCCAGTCCAGTATTTTTAGAATAAAATTAAAATTTCTTCCAAAAGCAAACAAATTCTGTGTAATCTGGCCCCCCACTTTCAACTTTCCTAGTTTCATTTAAAAGTATTTTCTGCCTCCTATCTCCTCTGACATCTGTCTTCCTTTGGCTTTTCAATCCATTTGAAATTGAACTACACTGACCTTATGTGTCTTCCAATGTGCTATTTTCTCCTTCATAGGTCTTTTTCCAATACTTCTTTTAGCTCCAACTCTTCCTTTAGTCATTATCTCAATTTTCACTCTTTCTGGGAGGCCTTCCCTAACCCACCTGGGTCTTGGTTAGGTAGCCCTTATATGCTCAACACATTCTTTTGGGCTGATTTATTTCATTATGTTTCTCCCTCCAGATACTGCCAACTCCTTTAAAACAGTGATATTTTATTTATTTCTAGCATCTGCTACAGAAGTTTTACATACAGGTATTTAAAACATGAAGTATCCTTTTATGCTCTTCAAGATACTATCCAAGCTTACCTTCTAAATTAAAAAAAACTTGTCTGTAATTCTAACAGTTACCAAATATTCTTTACCCTCCTTAAATACATTATCTAATGACTCTCCAAACACATTCAATATTTTAGTAATTTTTCCATGTAGTCTAAGGATCACATAGCATAAGAGTCATCTCTTTCTTTATTCATTAAAATAAACATAGATTCTAGGGTCCCCAGATGGCTTAGTCAGTAGGCATCTGACTTCGTTTCAGCTTAGTTCCTGGTCTCACTGTTCATGAGATTGACCCCTGCCTTCAGCTCTGTGCTGGCAGCATGGAGCCTGCTTGGTATTCTCTCTCTCCCTCTCACTCTGCTCCTCCCCTGTTCATTCTCTATCTGACTCTGTCTCTCTCTCAAAATAAATAAATTAAAATAATAAACAAATATTGTTAAAATTCTATCTCTTATGGAGCTTTATGAGATAATGAGTCAAATTAATAAAAAAAAAGACCATATACTTGATCACACTTGGTCATCTTATGCCATCTTCCTTCACCTAATCCCCCTTCCTCAATGAGCACTCACTCAACAGTAAGTTATTTATGGTTTTTTAGCTATATTTTTGCTCAGTGAACACTTTTTGAGCAAATACTATGTATTAGTGTTACTATATTGAGGAAATTATTGTCAACTTCAAGATTAAAATGCAGTATTATAAAGGTTAGTTATGTCTTTATTTTATGTTTTAAAGTTATGGTTCATAGTTTTTTACTTGTTTTTCTACATCAGAGTGAAAACTTTAGGATGATAAATTGATATTTACCAATTCTGTATCATAAGTCTGCTTTTGGATATAGAATTCTATGTAAAAGAGGTATTTAGCACTATTTTAGAAATTAGATATTCACAGAGAAGACAGCATGAAAAAATTTTTTAAAACAATATGCAAAGCCCTCAGGTCAAAGGTAGGCATCAAAACAAATTTACTCTGCAAGACAAGGAGAGCATTACTCCTTTCCTAGGGTTATGCAAGTAACCAGTGGCTGAGTTTGGCCTGGAGCCTCCTATTTCTAGCAATGGTGGAAACGTACAGCTGCCCATGCAATAGGAGAAATTTGTTTTCTTTGAGTACTGCCTTTCTCTAAAATTTTGTTCAGAGCAATTCCAATTTATTTTATACTGTAAGAACTCAGGCATTTGGCAGGACTATACTGCTTGACTGTTTATTCATTCATTCATATATCATCAAAATAATTATTGAGCATATACTTCTTGCCTAGTGATATTCTAGCTCTGGGCAATAGAGCAGTGAACAAAATTCCCTGCCCAGAAGTTAATATATTCTAGTGGAGGGAAGTACATAATAATAGAAATAAATAAGTAAACATTTAGGAACAGGCAGAAGGCTGGTGTGGAGGAGTGGAGTAAGTGGTTGCAAAGGAAGGAGATGAGGTCAAAGACATAATGGACTGTCTGTAGGGTGTTATAGGTCACTGTCAAGATGTTAACACTATCCTGTTAAAACTTTAACACTAACTTTAAAATGTGAGACCATCGACGTGTTTGGGGAAAGTAAGGGATATCGTCTGACTTATGTTTTCAAAGGACCTCTTGCTTCCCAGGTTGAAAATGGATTGCAAGGTGCAAAATGGAAGCAAGAAGACTCATTATCAAATTTAATAGGATTATTATAGGAGAGGTGATGATGGCTTGGCAAAAGTGTTGACAATGGGAGTTGAAGTGATCATATTTTGGATTTATTCTGATGATAGAAGTGAGATAATTTCATGATAAATGGCATATGGAGTATATCAGAAAAATGAATCCAAGGTATTTTGACATGACAAACTGAAAAGATGGAACTTCCAAACATTGAGATAGTGAAAACAATGTGAGGAGCAGATTATAGAGGAAAAAGATTAAGAGTATGTTTTTTTATGTAGTAAGTTTAATGGCCTATTAGACTTCCAAGGGGTGATATTGAGTAGACAGATGGATAAAGAAGTCTAGAGTCTAGTGGAAAATATCTAGGATGGAGATATCTTGGATTTAATGATAAATCCTATGGGAGATCGATGGTAAATCTAAAATATCATCTGTGGTTTTTATAAATATATAATTCTACTGACTGGACATGATAGACCCATTAAAGTAATAAGCAATGCAAAGCAGTAGATGTAGTATATTTACAAAGTATTGGAGTACCGAAATTAATGCTGAAAAACACAGGTGTTGTGACACCTCAGAGAAGGGAGATGTACATTCAGGAAAGGGTTCAAAGAGAAGAATCTAGATGTGTTGAATTTCAGTAGTTGCAAAGGGTAGAAGCATCTCAGGCCTAGTCCCCAGAAAATGAGAATACAAAACTCTTGAAACACAGATGAGATGTTCTATCTGTCTAGCAATGTATGTATGGAAGTCCCCAATAAGATTACAAAAGGTAAAATTACCTCACAAATTATGTGAACTTGATCTTGTAAAAAAGTATCCCTAGAGATTTTTGAGTTAGCAAATAACATATGTGATGCATTGTTTTCCATAAATCAATGTGATGGCCACATTGAATTTTATTTTTATGAATCCAGTTTTAATACTTCCTCCAAAATATTGTCCAGCAGAGCCCTGAAGTCTAAATAACTGATGAAGAGAAAAAGTCTAATTCCATAGCTTTGAAATACTTCTATTTTAAAATATAAGTGGATGTAACAAAGTTATATAAATACTGTTTTTATGAAATTATTGTCATGTTCTCAAATTCATGATTGTGACCATCAGGAAACAGTCATATTAATGTTGTAAATTTGGATAGCCTGGAGCAATATATATCCTTTTGCTCTAGGCTAACTGTCTTTGGTAATTTTCCAGTGACCAGTAAAAACCATCTTGTCGAAGAGGAAAGTAACAATGGGAATCAAAGATGTTGAAATACTTTAAACCTCAAAATATGTTTGCCTTCCATGAAGTGGCTGTACTTGCCCTATTTCTACTCACACCTTAGTTTTCCAAGCCGACTGTATAATCTAAGTCTTTCTCTGGAGATAATACAGGGTGCAAGCCCCTTCAAAGAAAGGATTTGTGCTTGCTGGCAGCTCCCGGAGCTCTGTTCTGTCTGCTAGTTAAGATCTCCAGAGTGGCTTACGGGCTTTGTGTAATTTCTATCTGCACCCAGACAGCCGGACTTCATTTCATTTTATTTGCATTTAATAATAAGCTGCCTTTCCTTAGCTGTTAAATTGTGAATTATCAAACACTATCAAATCCTCCTTCCCATATTCTGAATACACTTACTTTGAAACAGACCCATTGGTAACATGCTGGTTCCGGGGGGAAGCTGGGCTTCGTGCCATGTATTTCAGGGTGGGAACTACTCTGATATATTTCTTTTGGGGCTAAAAAATGCCATTTCTGATCTAATGTGAACACAGGGAAAAGGCAGAGTGAGCTTTGTGGTGGATTCATCTTTAATTATTAAAACAGGAGACATCATTCATGCCTCTTTGAAGTTCTTCTTTTATTTTCAGGAAAGGAAATGAATGTAGTAGTCACTACATGTGAAGCAGGGTAGATAGTGATAGTAAAAAGGAACAGAATAACAGAAGGAATAGAAAATAGAGGGGAATCGTGATTACAAAGAGGAAAAGAACTGTTGAAATGAGAACAAAGGACAGAGTTGGCCTGCCTGGTAGGAAGCTGGTGCAGAGCTCTCAATACTTGGAAAAAAGTGGATGTGAGATCTCTTTGCTGATTCTTTGTCAGTTAATATAAGTGCAACTGTATGTTGGCATCCACTGGGCTTATAAGAGCTAATGATGAAGGAAAGGATGAGGAATAAGGGGGAAAGATCTTGTATATTATTCTAAGGAATTACGACCTCTTGCAATAGATTTGGGAGGAAAACCACATATATTAGTTCTCAAAAACTGGGGATGCTGAAACTGAGTGAGAAATTGTGAGGAAGAAAAAGTCACAACCACAAGAAAAAGTCACTCAGCATCAAGCATCAGAGATCTCAGTGCGTGTTTTTTCTTTCTGTCTGAAACTGTCCAGTCCTCGTAATTAGAAATTGAGCATAATGAAGAAGCTGGTCTGAGTCAGGCTTTAATGAGTCAAGATTATAGCAGGCTGGCATCCATTACATGGTAGCACTTTTGTGTGTGCCAGGGGGTCGAGGGAACTAGGTGTCATTTTTCAGGGGCGATGATTACTAAAGCTCAAGGTATATTGACAGAATTTGTCATGGCGCTAGGCTATGAGCAGCAGAGGGAGCATGGGATTTTAGTTGCATTAATGGACTCTGATTATTCTTCTCAATGTTGTTATAATCATGGATAATGTTGTATGCATATATCAAAAACTAATTATCATTTAGTTGCTTCTCATGCTTGATGAATTTGAGCCTTTTCTGGCTTACAATGAAATAACCAGAAGATAAAGAGTTGGTTGGGACCACAAAGATGGTGTTGATATATACAGAATGTGGATGTTTGCCACTGTAATAAGATTCCCTCTTATTTGATTGTCCTCTAACCTGACATATGTGGAAATAAAAGGAATTTTCTCTAATTAAGAGAGAAATATAGAAAGGTAAAAATGCATTTGCATAATGGATGCCTTAGATACATATGGCCCTATGCACCTGGAGTCAAAAGACCAGATTCACTGATCCCCTAGCCATGGTATCAGTTCCAACCTAGGACATGCCCCTGAAATAGTGCCCAATGGAAATGAACTAACAAAAGCCTTGCTTCCTTACTGTTCCAACATAAGTGTGTAAATGTATAATTTCATCTAAAATCTTAATGTCTTCAACCTTGCAATATACTAAGGACTAATTAGAGAAATTTCTCGTTTCATCAGGGTTTTCTATTTAGTTATCAATGAAATATTTTCTCTACAGATTTACTTTACTAGCTCACAGCTGCAAGTTAAAAAAATATCTTAGATCGGACTCCCCCAAAAAGTGGACCCTGAAATAAAGAGTTGTGTCAAACTTATTTACTAATTTTTCCATTCCAAGGAAAAATCAGTTGATGAGTAGGACAGTGAGTATTGGGCAGGAAAAATCACAAGTGAGAGTAAAATATCAGGCAGACTACCACAGAAGATAAGGCATACTTCAATGTTGTCCTAACTGAAGCAAGAAGGCCTGAGTATCACAGCACCTTGAATCCTTGGTTAGGAGCTTTATTGGAGGAACACAAATTTGGGGGCACTTTTAGTGCTTCATATGTTGAAGCAAAACAAACTCTAGCAGTCTGAGGGATGACATAGGAAGGTCCTGGCTTTTCTTTTGAATCTCAGTGGGGGACAATATACATGAAAATGACAGAGGATTTGAGGAGATATGCACAGAACACTGACCAAATCTACTGCAGAGGATATGGCACTTCAGAGGCTCCATATTGCCTACAAGATATGGATATTGTCATTACTTCTTAGAATAGCCCTTGGGATTTCTTCCACACCCCTCCCCTTCCCATACCTTCCAGCTTTTCATTTTTACCATACTATTATGTGTATCCTTGCCTTTGTACATAGCTTTTCTTCCCTAGAATGCCCCTAGCTAACCTCTTCCCTTTTTATTTTTTAAGTTCATTTATTTATTTTTAGAGAGAGAGAAAGAGTAAGTGGGTGAGAGGCAGAGAGAGAGGGAGAGAAAATCCCAAGCAAGCTCCATGCTGTCAGCGTCGAGCCTGATACGGGGCTCAAACTCACAAACGGTGAGATCATGACCTAACAGCAAACCAACAGTTGAACACTTAACAACTGAGCCACCCAAGTGCCCCTAATCTCTTCCCTTTGATTGGCTATTGAACTCTTGTTCCAACCTTGTTGTCTTACTCAAGTTTTACCTTCTATGTGAAATTGTCACTTATTTCATCATAAAACTATGGCACCTTTAGTTGCTAACATAGGACATATCCTACTCAATTATAATTTTTAATTTCTACATCTATTTAATTTGGTTATAATGTCTATGTTTTTATTTATCTTTGAAAACCTAGAACCCATGATCCATGTCTGGCATATAGTCAGTATCAGTGAATTTTGCTGAATGTAACTGAATGTACAGAAAAGAGTTTGCATGTACAAGACATTGAGGTCTTTATGTAGAGAATCCTTTTGCATTAATGAAGTTTAAACTTCCATCCAATGTAGAAATCTCTGTCTATTGCAGTGGGATATTTAGTCTGTTTATTTTAAATATTTTTCTAGCCCAAACTGTCATCTTTTGTTTATCCAAATGGCCTGCAGTAGTAATAATCAAAGGTGGGAGTGTTTGGTTTTTGGAGCCTAAAAGTCCACACTCTTCTCTTAGTAATTATAATTTATATTGTGCCTATAATTCCTTTTTAATATTTTAAATAAAAATTTCCCAGAAATAGTAAGACTACATTCACAGTCAACACTTTCTAAGTTGAGAAGTCAGTGGAGAAAATCAATGCAGATTATATATTAATATCATGTTCAAAAGTGACACTGTCCTCTCCCTGGATATTTTATGGACATTCAGTCTTATTTGCATGTTTTCCCTTGATTATGTTAAGGGAAGGGTCTCCTCTTGCTGAATCTTTTTCCATGTTCCTGACATACATTTATCAATCTTGTAACCAAACTTTAGCAATGTAGTTTATGACTTTCAAATTGTTCAATGTAATGAGGAAATTAAATTTAAATAGTAAGTTAACAATATTTTGTCATCATCAAAGGGACAAGAATGTAGAAATTAGACAAGATACAGGCAGAAATCATGGGTGGTCCGGGAGAGTTATGAGGTATAGCTGATATAAAAGTGATTGCTAGGCGAATTTATCCAGTATTACCGTAACCAAAGAAATCTCTTTCTGCCTCTTATTTTTCACTGTTAGAAAGTATCTTTTGTACTTTTTACACAACGCTCACCTACCCACTAGGACCTTTATTGTCCCTTGCCTATCTACCACAGCTGGAAGTTGGCTAACTTTTGGAATAGACACTAGAGAGCCTGTGTTTGCATAATTTCCTACACACCATCTGTTCACAGAATGGATTACAGTTGCCTCCAGTTAAAAAGCAGATTGTGTTGGCCCAAGGTCAGGAGAGAAGTCTCAGCATCCTGTTTGATTGTTGAAAACCTCTTCCCCAGCCCTGCCAGACAGGAATGTAACATCTGCAATTACAACTTGGGTCCCTTGACTGGTTCCTCTGGATATTGCTTAGCAACTTTCAACTGGAAATTCACAAAAGCACCTCCTCCTTCTTTGGCCTGGCCTCCTATTTCTTCATTTTAATGTGTTTTCTTTTAGGCTCTGGTTTTTAAATTTTAAGAGGCCTGCTGTCATCCTTCATTTACCTTCAAATGTCCTTATGCCCAGAACTTTCAGAGCTGTGGTCCCAGTATACATTAGAGCTGGTGACAAGACCTACTGTTGTCTTTTGCCAAATCACTTTGGCAACATGTTCAAAAGAAAAATTTGTATTTTCTGTCTCTTTACTTTGTTTATTAGAGACCAGGATCAGAGAAAGAGAAGACAGTGGAGCTGAAAATTAAAATCTTCCCCAGATTTCTAGGCCAGCACTTTGGAAGAGAGAGTATATGTAATTAAATATATAATATATAGATTTATAATTTGTAATACAGTATATATACTGTATATATTTGTAATATATACATTCTTTGTGCCTCTTCTTCTCCCTTGCTTTCTGTTGGCATCTAGTAAAAGAATTTTCCATATACAGGGCATTTATTTTTATTTTAAAAATATTTACAAAAGTAGAAATGTCCTTTTATCAGATCCAGTCATTTGCAGAGTTATGTACCTTTTGGGCACTGGGCAAGGCTGTTGATATAAATTTTTCAGAGATGTAAAATGGCAAAAGTGAGAATGAAAATGTAAATTAAAAAATACTCAACATCTGTCCATTCACCTTTACCTTCATGTGAATTGACTGAATAGTTACTTGAAATTCTGAAAAGTAGGGTCAGTGTATGCATCTTCCTGTTGATTTCCTAGTTTGTTAGTCAAGTGGGATGATTTAGCTCTTCAGTGCTTCTACAACATTGCTCGGCTATGATATCCTCTTTCTGGCATCCATTCTTCTCAGATGTTTGCCTCCCTTCCTCCAAAGGTCCAACTTCCACCTGTCAAAATTCTAGTTATCCTTCAAGATCTAGTAAAAATGTTATTTCTCCCATTAAGACTTCCCTGATTTCATTAGCTGGAGGCCACGGGATGGAAGATGCCATTTTAGATAAATGGAAAAGAGTATGAGTCATATGACTGTTTTAGGAATATTGCAGAAGATTTGTGGTCATTCAAAGTGGCAACATAGATTATAACCAGATGGCAGATCACCTTGAATGTCTGCACCAGATAGTAGAACATAAGAAACAGGAAATGGAAAGTTATGAATATTTTTAGTTATCAAAACAGAACATCAAGAAACTTAACTCTACAGCTAAATAGAAGATGTATTGAAGAAAAGCCTCTCAGATACTGTTTTCTCCAAGTTTTATCTTAAACATTGTGGCATACTAACTACTTTTTTATTGGCACTTAATATGTGTTGGGGACTTTAGGATATTCAAACTGATTTGGATTATAAAACTTCCACTACTGTTGTACTAACCATATAACCCTGGGCCAATCTGAGAGTTAATTTCCTTACCTATAAGATTAGGAAAATAATATTAAAAATTTCACAAAGTTCTTTTGAGGATTAAAGGAAATAATACATGTGATGCAATTAGTACAATTTGCACCCTATAGTAAGTATTCAATAATTAGTATCTATTTGTAGTAGTGTTGGCATTAATATCAATAAAAATAACTTTTCCTTGCTTGATTTCTTTAAATTACATTTCAACAAGAACATTGTTCACATACCAACTAAAATCACCCATGGCTAAAGCACTCTTCACCTAGATAAAATGTCCCTTGTTCTCGGCTACATTGTGCCCTAATATCCCCTTCTTCCATGAAAACAAAACAAAATAAAATAACAACAACACAACTGTGTTGAAGTCATAACCATCAGTAGTTTCGAATGTGAACTTATTTAAATAGATATAGGGCTTTTACAGAGATAATCAAGTTAAAACATGATCATTAGGGTGGACCCTAATCTGGTATGAAAAGTATCCTTATTAGTAGAGGAAATTTGGATATAGATACATACAGAGAGAAGATGATATGAAGACACAAGGAGAAGATGGCCATTTACAAACCAAAGAGACAGACCTAGAATAGATTCTTCTCTTACAGCCTTCAGAGGACCTGATCCTGCAGATCACTTGATCACAGACTTTTCACCTTAAAAACTGTGAGAAAGATTCTGTTTGAGTCACACAGTTTGTGGTACTTTGTTACAGCAGCCCTTATAAACTAATTTATACCTCTAAACAGCTTCCAAGGCATTTATTATCTTTTAAATTACTTATTCTATTTAGGGCCCCAAATGATAACTAGAGAGGGTAAATATTTTTAAATAGAACTATATTAAGTAAAGGCATTCATATAAAATGTAGAGTGACTTATGAAAATCTCTTAACAATCATAGGAGACATAGCTTCAGATCCTTTTGAATCTTTAATTTGAAAAGATGAATAGAGAATGGAAATGCCCCACTGATGCTCAGAATGGATAGGTTTGTAATTCGCCTACAGTGCAGCCTCTTTGGACTTAAAATTCAACTTGGCCCTGGCCAAGTTGCATTTTATTGTATTCCTTGTGCCTTTAGGAGTGCTCTCAAGTAATAGAAACTATAAAAATAAACCTTCGAATGCCAAAGATCTACCTTACATTGCTGAAGTCAGCTTATGTGCACTCTTCTATTTGGGACTCTAACAAGTTATTTCATCGAATCATAACATTTTAGTGCTTGCTGAGAATTTAAAGGATTTTAATTGGCTTTGTCATGTGACAGATAGGGAAACTGAATCCAGAAGATGGGAAATATCTTGGCCACAGTTGTGCAGCTAATTTCAATTCTCCCTAATTTCAATCTTCCACTTCAGACTCTTAGGGAGAGGAGTCATATAAATATAGTATTTCCCATCACATTCTTTCTCTTGGGTTCTGTCTTTGATTTCCTCCTTCTTGAGGTTCCTGTGGAAATAAAAGAAGCTGGATTCTGACCCTGTGTCTGAGAGGAGCTCAATGACCTACATGTACTCCTGCTTGTCCTGTAAGCCAGCCAGCCTGAGAGACTGCTTAGCTCCTAGCATCTCAATAATTCATTTCACACATTCTAGTTGGTGTTGTTTTGACATACAGCTTTTGCAAGTGAAGGGAAGGAGAGGGAGGGTGAAGGGAGCTTTGCCCAAGGTATCCATGCTGGACTTCTTTGAATGAGGAAAACATAATCACTCATAAAATAGTAAGAGAGAATTATACCTTCTAAAATATATGACTCAAAATTAGATGTGTTTTCTGTGTGGGAGTACAGGTGGTGATATGCAAGAAACGGGAAAAAAAATCACAAAACACCCTCTCAAAATTACCTTTTCTCTGCCTAGAATTTTTAGAGTGTTCACATATACTGAGAATAATGCACCATCTGTCATCAATATTGGGAATAATCCAACTGATTCATTAACTTTATCATTTTATAGATCCCAGACTACCTAATATTCCATGTTAATGCGCCTAAATATATATTTGAAGATGCAATAACTCCAAACCCCCACTGTGCATCAGACTCACCTTATGAGCTTAACTCAAATAAATTAACATAGATGCCCATGTCCCACTTTCAGAAATTCAGAGTCATTTGTTCTGGGATATGGATCAGATAGCAGTTATTTCTTTGAAATCTTTCCAGGTGATTATAATGTATAGATTGTTGTGGACAACTGATTTAATGGTTTCATAAGCCAAGGCAGTTGATGTGTGAGATGGATGAAATACAGAATATTTCTCAGAATATTCTTCCTGAGTTGAGATCTGGGGTAGCAGAAGGCTAGGAAGTAACCAGAAAATGTCGAGGATGCTGCTGTGATCTTTTGTCCTTCTCCAAATCATTTGATACATCATTCTTATCAGAGGAAGATGATGGGTTACTGTGCATTGCAAAGCAGAGATGGGTCAACTAATTCTCTGGCTTCATGAATGAATTTCATCCTAAGCAAGCACAACCGATTTGTACTTATTTACAAAGTCTTTTTATATGGCTTGGTCTGAGGTTAGTAGGTTTGTATCTCAGATGAAGGAGGAAAATACAAGTTAGAATGCAGCGTTTTGACACAAATATACTAATGAGCAAACTATGTGTGAAAAATGGGTTAAAAATGAGTAATTGTCACTAATGCCCTACTGATGTTTTCATAATGGTCCGTCAAGGTACTAGAGCTAATCATGGCCATTTGGTCCAACATCACTGGGATAATCCTGGCATTGGTGAATCAGAATATGCATTGCCAGGTTACTACCCACTTTGAGTCTTTTTTTTTCCTTTTTCCCTTCATATAGAGATCCTATATGTCATTCTTTATATACTTCTAAATATGTACTTACATACTTTATTTTCCTTTTATTTTCTTGTTTTCCAAGCTCCGTGTTTCATCTTTTTCTCCTATTTCCTTTTACTTTTTACTGCAGACTCAATATTCCTACAATCTAATCTTGTTTCTACTATAAGGACAAGTCATTTCATCTCTCTGAGCCTTTTTCCTTAAGTATAGGAAAAAAGAACTAGATAAGCAGTAATGTTCTTCTTTAAAATAATAGACTTCTAGATTTCCTTTGTATATCTGCTCTATGTTTGTATCCTTGGAATCTTTTTTATCAACTTTATTCATCACCATGATGACTCATTTTTGAACCATAGGTTGTACAGCAAACAAGGTGTCTACTATTAGTCGTCAGCAGCACAGGAAATGAAGTTCCCCTGCTATAGAGATGTAGAAGAGGGAGAAGACAATAACCTTTAAATATGAACAAATACTTCCAAGTACATTGCAAGGTGACACTACCACCTCCAAGTTTTCTCCTAGGATAGTTATTGTTATGGAATCACTTTTCATTAATGATATCTTAAATAAATTATTGTAGCAATGCCTTGGATCTGTATAGCATCTACTAAAGAAAACAGATTTCTTCTCATCTCAGTTTATGGCATCCCTAAAGATACTAAGGGCAGATAATAATTATCTCTTTTTCTTTTTTTGGTAGGAATTAAGTTTTGGCCCTTGAGCCAGAAAGAGAGAGAGAGAGAGAGAGACAGACAGACAGACAGACAGACAGACAGACAGACAGACATTATTGAGGCTATCTTTTACAATACTAATATTCCCTTAATTTTTGGTGATGTACAATTTGTATTCACTTCATTCTTTTATACAATCCTCAATGAGAAAAAATTTTCGAGATCTAATCAGTATACATGCTTTTTCTTACATATATAATACACACATGCATATATCTACATGCCCACATAATGCTAGATATGTCGATTGGTTAATACCTGTTTCATTGGACATTCCAAATAACCCTTAGATACTGTTTATCTCCAGTAGAGAGTCCTTAATTGAGAGAGACAAGTGGAAATGCTCTAGGAGAGAACCCACCAATTTATTGATATTATTCACTTGTTTGGATCTGATAAAACAAAGAAGAGTATCAAACAAAAAGAATAAATCACTTTCTTTTAAATAAAGCAAGCACTTCCTATATGAGTGCCAGTGAAGACTAAAAACCTAAGTACATTTTGTCAAGAATTCAGTTCAATGTGTATAGTTATGCCCTGTACAACGAAGAATCTTAGAAGCAACATTCTGACTTTCATTAATTAATCCTGTTAGTAATAAGATGATAATTCCACACTATTTTTACTGTTGCAATAGTGATAACAGATTAAAATCAAAAAGCAAAATGTATAATAAATCCAGGGCACCTGGGTGGCTCAATTGCTTGAGCATTGGGCTCTTGATCTGGGCTCAGGTCATGATCTCATAGTTTGTGAGACTGAGCCCCATGTCAGGCTCCACGCTGACAGCCAAGAGCCTGCCTAGGTTTCTCTCTCTTTGCCCCTTCCCTGCACTCTCTCTCTCTCAAAGTAAATAACTAAACTTAAAGAAAAACCTATAATACAAATAATCATCAATAAGAGAGTGCTTGAAGATATCATGGTATATTCATATTACAAAATGGTTTGCAGTCATGATTAAAATGAGTTAGGTCTGAATCTATTTATGTGGAAGAATCTCCACTGCACATGAAATTATTGAGTCATTTATATAATGTGGCTCCCACTTTATAAAAACAACCCCCATAATATGTTCATAGGTTTAGATCAGCATGGAGAAATATAAGAAAACAAAATATACATCGGGCTGTTAAAATTGCTTATCTCATGATACCAATGGTAGAAGCCAGCAGAGCAGTTTGGAGATATGAAACTTTTCTTTATTCATCAAGCTAACAAAGAAATACAGGAGAAAGCACTTGGATAAAGGAAATATAGAGTGTAATTACATAAATGTATCATTAATCTTAAAAAGATAAGACCAGTTAATGAGGTATACATAAATTATATGCCAACTGAAATACAAGACATTAATTTTAGTAATTCTAGATTTTATAATATAAACATATAATTATAATAATAGCAAAAACTGTAATTTTATACATATGATCCAAGTACTATACTCAGCACTTCATATGGATTATCATTTTTTGCATCCACATTAACCCTAGGAGGTAGCTGCTATTGATAACCCCATTTTCCCAATGAGGAGACTGTGGGTGAATCAGTTGTTCATACTCATATGGCCTGAAAGAGGTTGCATTGGATTTTATATACCAATACGCCTAAATATAAAGCCATTGTTTTCATTAAAGTGTTGTAATCACACAAAATGTATGGTAGTGTCCTAAAAAACGCTCCAGGTATATAGAGTTTTACACATGGGAAAGCCAATGATTATAGAATGCTGAACACAGAAATTCTGAACACAGAAGGGAGCTTGTGCAAGATTCACAGTTTATGACAATAACAGTCTCTGAGTCAGGGTCCTTGTCGTTCTCACTTCAGAGAAGTTTCTCCGGCCACGTAAACGCTTTCTATATCACCAGATTGTTTTAATTCTCAGCATAACATGAGGACATATAAGGATATATTTTTGATTTTATCAGTGACAGATTATCTTTATTTGTAATAACTATAGCAATAAAATTTATAGTATAATACAATTAAATTATTCACTAATGTTTTTATGTCTTTAAAATCTACCTTAAATAATAACAACATTCAGAATGCCTGGAAACACGCAAAGACTCTCTTCAATAAGAGTAAAGTTGTTTATATAATAGTAGGACTCACTATTTTTGGTCTAAGCAGTTACTTATAGTAAAAGAACAGATCAAGTATAATTCTTGTTATATCTGTTACTTCTGCCATCTAGGAGTGTGTGACCTTGGACAATTTAACTTTGGCAAGTTCAACTCAATCAGTTGTAAACTTAAATTAATACTATTTTTCTTATAGCCAGTATCTGCCATAGAAACTAGATGACGTGGTTTTCTAATTGTGGTATGGGTGTTCTCATGTCAACCTTATTGCAGTATTTACAGTCACAAATGACAATTACTTATTTGTGTAATGAGTTTATTTGTTGTCTGCACCACTAGAGTGTAAATCTTATGATGTCAGAAATAGTATCTATCTTGTAAGCCTGTGAATCTTCAGCATCTTTTTCAGTGCTGAAACATAGAAGACTCTCAACAAATATTTATTCAAATAATTGCTTTATTTCTTATGAGGATCAAATAAGATGATATGTGAAGTGTTTTTTATGAATTGTAAAATACACTAAAAATGTATTATAGTAAATTACTCTTTCCACTACTGTAACGGCTCCTCATTTTTCTTCATACCACAGGAGGAAGGCCACTTTTAGGATGAGTGGGTTTCCAGAAAATATCTTTTGTAGAGACCTCTATGTGAATTTTAAAGAGTTTCCCAAATTAGTATGTATGCACCCTTCTGGTAACCCAATGTCATGTGATCTCTGGAAAGAAATGTCACATCAGCCACCGGGAGCTGTGTACTAATTAGGCCACCCTGGACCTGGCCATGGGACCTCAGGTTGAATCAAGTCATGAGCCTTGGCACATTCTGGAAGACACTTGGTTGACTTCATTCAGAGAAGAGTTTTGGAGCTCACTGTGAAAAGAAGAAATAGTTGTGCCTGGTTTTAGGATCTATAGGGAAACAGAAATTTTGAGGAAGGCATCCCAAAGTTTAGGCCCACTTGAGGGACTGGAATAAGGTCATGACTTTTCTTTCTTGTGTCTGGGGTAGATGAGGGTGTAATAGACACCTAGGGCATGGTACACTCTGAGAGATGTGTTAAACTGATTTGTTGGCTCTTGTTCTGGGTTCCAATTAACTGGTTATTTTCATGCCAGCTGCATTCTTTGTTTCCTTATTGGTTGAAGAGGACCAATGATGTTTTTCTATTCTATCTCTTAGTAATCTATGTGTATAATTTTGTGTGTCATAGACACACATGTTTTTTATGATAAAAGAAAGGGTTCTATGGAATTCAAATATTATTAGCAGATATTGAAATAAAAGGTGAATGGACTGGGACTTTGAAGAAGAAAGTGTAGAATATTGGTCAATAAATTCAATAGTGAGTTTTTGTGTGATAGGGGAAGTAATATTTGAATTGGTAGAGTGAAGAAAGGAGGGAATACAAAAGAAAAGGTTTGAAGTTGTCTTCAAAAGAGTTAAAATAGGTAAGACAAATTCTATTGATGGCTGTTTTACAATATAAAGCTAAAGATTTCGATTTTATTTAATATCTGTGGAGAGGTTCTTGAACATGGAACTGATTGACAAAAATAGTTTTAGAAATATTGATTTGGCATTAAGTAATGGATTATATAAATATTTATTGGTGCTAATTGACCCCATAGGGGCATCTTTGAAATGTGTTCTCCAACTTCAACTTACTTTAAATTTTGTTTTGGCATCAGTAAAAATATCTAGTCTCTGGGTATGTAGTATGTAAATCAAAATAGTGCTCTTACTAGTTACATATAAAAACTGCCTTAAGGAAATATGCTTAAAGACAGATTGCAAATAGTACAGAAATGTTCTATCTTTTGCTGAACTGAAAGAACCATTAATAAAAAATAAACTACGGCTTTCATGAAGTGTTTGTATAGGCTCAAGGATTAAACTTCAATCCTCCTATAATTGGCTGATATCAGAGGTGTTACTATTGTTTTATCTTTTGTTTTGAAAACATCAGGTCATGTTCCAGTTTGGCTTATGAAGATAAAACATTTTATTACTGTAATAGGTGGGAATTATTTTTCATTATACATTTTATCCAAAATGAGAGAAACAAGTTTTTCTATTTGAGAAATAAGTAATTAGATGCAAGAATACCTCATCATTAGTATTTAAAATTAATTCACCCACTGGGTGTTTTACCTTATTATAATTGTGTTTTTCAGAATTCAGAGTATTTCTTTTTTTTTTCAAAGAGTATACTTGTAAGGAATTGATAAGGTATACAACATTTAATTGTAGCACCTCTCCAACTTACAAGTTGTATTCCAAAAGTTTCTTGGCAAGCTTTATTCTAACTAATTATTTTAGTTCTGAAGAGTAAATATTTCTATATTCATAGCAAATCTCCCAGAATATTAATGACTCAAGTGTATTAAAATAATAAAAAGTAAATTATATACATAGTAAAAATATGCACAATAGTTATATCTTACCAAAAAAAGTAGTCATAAATGATAAACAGTTCATGTAAATGCTTACATTTTTAAAGTATATTTATACAAAATGAGACTTGAGTGTGTAGAATAGTATGTTGGAATTTTAGTCCTGAAATACTAGAGGTTTCAATGGCTAACATGAAAATCTAGAATGCTCTTAAAATGAATGTGTTAATTACATCCAGTTTCTTTACAATGCTTAATTTCAGGGTTATTATTTGAATCTGAACTCTAAACGTCAAGACAATTCCTTATAGATATTATAAATGAAGTCTACCATTAAGTAGAGTTATTTTTATAGATAACAAAAATATTTTTGTTGAAAAATGAAGAGAAAAAAGGAAAGATGAAGCATTTTATGTATGTATGATATTCACAATATAAAACTAGTGCAGAAAAAAAGTTCTAGTAAAAATACTAAATGTTAGTATGTTTAGCATTCGATGATAGGACTAAAGAAGTTTATTTTTATTGTTTTTGTTGATACATATATTATAAATTTATAAATTTGATGAATGCATTTTCTTTTCAAAATATTTAAAAATGAGTCGTATTTAATGTTGAAAGTTTTAACTTAAAGATTTAATTAATTTTTCAAATACTGTCTCAGCAACAAACAGCGGCTCAAAATCATTTAACAAGGAACACAGCTTAGAGTCCTTTTCCCTAACAGTGGTTAAAATAGCCTATTTTTCTTCTCTCAGTAATAATATAATGATGATCATAATAATGATGATAGACAAAGAAGACAAAACATTTATTTGAAAAGCATAACATGCATTTTAAAGCAATTTTCACATAGATTTACTCATTTGTTTCTCATACACCAACTCTGTTAAATAAATGACTTATTTATCAAAGGAAATCAGTCTTTTCCGGGGAGGGAAGAGGGAGGTGAGTCCAAGGCAGGATGATTAAAGCAGCTATGCAGTTGGCAGGGGAGACTTGACTGAACTGTTCTTTATTCACCAAGTCAGTATTTTCATCACCATTTCTTCATTCTCAGAACCTCCAATTGTAGCAATTCATAATCTGAGGTCCTAGGAGAACTTGTGACCTCCAGTTCTCAAGTCTAGATTCAGTTTCATAGCTTGTAGAAATATCTGTAGGGGTGCCTGGGTGGCTTTGTTAAGCATCTGACATCTGCTCAGGACAGGACCTCACAGTTTCTGGGTTTCAAACCCCATGTCATGTTTTTCTGCTGACAACTAGGAGCCTGGAGCCTGCTTCAGATTTTGTGTATCCCTCTCTCTCTACCCCTCCCTGACTCTCATTCTCTCTGTCTCTCTCTTTCTCTGTCTCTCTCTCTCTCTCTGTATAACAAACATTAAAAAATATAAAAAAGAAAGATCTGTAGACTATAGTTTGGGTGCCAACAATAATGCAGTTGTAAATAAATTGGTAATAGTTATAGTGGCTTCACAAAGCCAAAAGTGATAGCCAACAACAGATTTTTCTGATTTTTCTGTGTTGTATGTTGTTGTTCTTCTTCTTATTATTATAATTTGATGCAATTCCAAAATAACAGACCATGATATAACCAAAAATTTAATAGTTAAGGTATAGATGACCAGAGTTTGGTTTTCATTGTTACAGTTGACTTCTTTGGTGACATGGGGCCAGACATTTAACTTCTTCATATTTCATTTCATTTGTAGTAACATGCATTTAATGTTGTAATAATGCTTGTCAAGCTTATTAAAATTTTAGAAGGTAGGTACTAAGTGTCAAGTGGCATTATATCCATACATTGACAGATGCTTTCTGGTTTTCTCAAAGCTTTTCGTGAAAATCAAATGTCTCCAGATTTTTAAAAAAATGTATTCTCTTGAATGCATGAAAAATCACCTTCTTATTTTATTACAACTTTATTTAATTTTATTGAAAACAACTAGGGGACCAATGCTCTCATCAGCAAAATAGAGAAATTTTCATTGTCCTGCAAGGTATTAATCACAGTTTTTTCTTACATGATCATAAATGAATATCATAGTCCAATCTCTTTACTGTTCATCTGTCTCACCATATAGTCTGAGCAGAATGCATTTTCTTTTACATATGAAATTAATGATGGAACTAGATATTAAATGGAGGAACTTGAAGTGGTTACTGTAATAAAGTGTGAGAGTTCTTGCTTGTTTTGTGTCACCAGACTCTAGGATTTTTAAGAGGTTTGTAGATTGTCTTTGATCATATTGGTCTACTCACCCTAGAATGTTCTTCATTACCTTTGATATATAACAAGCAAGGTGTTGGTTTATAAGCTTGTCAGGTGTAAACTGCAACTGGCCCCTGTATGTGGAGGGTATGGAGAGACTGAAGAAAGAGTCAGGACACCAAACTGGTAGATGGCAATTGCAAGGGAATTCATATAGGAGAATTGCCTTGGACTTTTGCCTGCTGCTAGACAGATAGGTCTCTGCACCTGTCCACCATATTTTAAAAGGTTATATGGAGGCTTTAGCTGAATTCATTCATGTTTACTGTCAGATGATCTCAACAGCATGTCACTCTCTCAAAGCTGTGCCCTTGGGAGTGAGGAAGGTAAGCAGAATATACATTCCAAGGATGGAATAAGGGGTAAGGCACCTCTGATTGCAGTATTGAGCTCATGGGTCAACTGGGGGTCATGTCTTCTTGATGACCTCCCCCAACACCCATCCAAAGTCCACTACCTCATGAGACCTGAGTATTTATTATAGAACATATTGTTATTATATGTCATAATCTAGATGCTCCTTATTTTATCCCAGTTATTGGAATCCCTTTCTCTTCAATATGCAAAATTATTTAATACAAATTCAAATTAATGAAATAAGTTTAGAATTCTTCCTCTTACCTCTTTGAAAATATCTAGAGTTTTATTTGGGGAAGATATGGTGGAGAAGAGTTGGGGAGATTATGTAAATTTCAGTAACTTTTTTGGTAATTTTTTATTGCAAAATACACATAACATAAAATTTCATGTCTTAAACAGTTTTAAGCGTACAGTTGAGTGATATAAATACACTCATATTGTTGTGCAACCATTGTCATCATCTGTCTCCAGAACTCTTA
This sequence comes from Suricata suricatta, assembly GCF_006229205.1. Taxonomy (NCBI): domain Eukaryota; kingdom Metazoa; phylum Chordata; class Mammalia; order Carnivora; family Herpestidae; genus Suricata; species Suricata suricatta. Next base: position 62,579,747 of record NC_043704.1, on the reverse strand, counting down.
TCTTTTAAAACTGAAACTCTATATACATTAAACAATAACTCCTCATTCCTTCTATACCAGCTCCTGACAACCACCATACTATGTTCTGTCTCTATGATTTTAACTGCTATCAGTGTCTCATGTAAGTGGAATCATATAGTATTTGTCTTTTTGTGACAGGCTTGTTTCACTTAGCATAATGTCTCCAAGGTTTATCCATGTTTTTGGATATTCCAGGACTTACTTCCATTTATGGCTGAATAAGACTCCATTGCATATGTATATCACATTTTGCTTACTCATTCATCTGTCAGTGGACATTTGTACGCTTTAGCTATTATGAGTAATGTTACTAGGAATGTGAGTATACAAATATCTATTCAAGACCCTGCTTTCAATTCTTTTAAATATATATTCAGAAGTGGAATTGTTAGACCATATAGTAATCTACTTTTAATTTTTTGATGAAGTGGCATACTATTTTTCACAGTGTCTATACCATTTCCATTCTTACCAATAGTATGTGAGGACCTCCAATTTCTCCACATCCTCACTAGCACTTATTGTTTTCTGTTCTTTTGATATTAGCCATCCAAATAGGCATGAAGTGGTGTCTCATTGTAGTTTCAGTTTGTATTTCTGTAATGATTTGTGATCTTAAGCATCTTTTCATATACTTACTGGCCATTTGTATTTCCAGGGAGATGTCTGTTTTAAGTCCTTTGTTCATTATTTGATTGGGCTGTTTAGTTTTGTTCTCAAGTTTTAGTTCTCTACATATTCTGGATATTTATCCCTTACCAGATATGTGATTTAGAAATATTTTATCCCATACTGTGGGTTGCTTTTTTACTCTGATGTTGGAATCTTTTGATGTATGTATCTATGAAACTTTTAATGAAGTTCAGTTTGTCTATTTTTTTCTTTTACCTGTACCTTTGTTGTCAAATCCAAGAAATCATTACCAACTCCAATGTAGTGAAGGTTTTGCCCTATGTTTTCTTTAAAGAGTTTTACAATTTTAGGTCTCATATTTAGGTCATGAATCTATTTTAGGTTAATTCTTGTAGATGGTATCAGGCAAAGTCCAACTTAAATTATTTTGAATGTGGTTATCCAATTTCCCCAGCACCATTTGTTCAAATGATTGCCATTTCCCCATACCCTCTCAGTACCCTTTTCAAAAATCATTTGGTCATGTATATAAGAATTTATTGCTGGACTCTCTATTCTATTGAGCTGTATGTCAGTCTTTGTGCTGATACCATGTTGTTTTGGTTATTGTATCTTTGTAACAGGTTTTGAAATCAGGAAGTTTAAGTTCTTCAGCTTTATTCTTCCTTTTCAGATTTTTTTATAACTATTCACGATCTTTTGAGATTACATCTGCATTTTTGGATGGGTTTTTCTATATCTGCAAAAAGTATAATTGGGATTTTGGTAGGTATTGCATAAATCTGTAGATTGTTTTTGGTTTTGACATCTTAACAATATTAAGTCTTCTTATCCCTGAATAAATATGTCTATTTACATTTGTCTTTTTAAATTTCTTTCAGAAATATTTTGTAGTTTTCACTGCACAAGGCTTTTACCTCCTTGGTTTATTCCTAAGCATTTTTACTTTTTTTGAAGCTACTTGCAATGGATTTTTTAAATTTCCTTGTTTGATTGTTCACTGTTGGAGTATAGGAATGCAACTGATTTTTTGTTGACTTTGTGTCCTACTTTGCAGACTTCATTTATTCATTCTTAACATTTTGTATGTATGTGTGTGTGTGTGGAATCTTTAGGATTTTTTATGTATAAGATCATATCATCTACAAATTGAGATAATTATACATCTTCCTTTTGTTTTGGATGTCTTTTGTTTACTTTTTTCTTGATAATTACTCTGGCTACAATATCCAATACTATGTTGAGTAGAAGTGGTGAAAGCAGGTACCTGTGATCTTCCTGATTTTAGAGGAAACACTTTCAGTTTTTCACCTTTGAATATGATTGAGATAGGTTTTTCTTAAATGAATTTATTATGTTTTGGTTGTTTCCTTCTATTCCTAGTTTGTGGAGTGCTTTTTATCATGAACGGGTGTTGTACTTTGTCAATTTTTTTTTTCCAAATCAATTGAGATTTGTGGGGTTTTTTTTTTCTGTCTTTCATTCTATCAATGTAGTATATTAAAGTCATTGAGTTTTATATGTTGAAAAACCCTTGGATTTCAGATATAGATCTTATATTTGCCATTGTGTGTAATACTGAATTTGATGATGTTTTGTTGAGTATTTTTGGGTCAGTATTCCTAAGAGTTACTGCTCTGTAGTTTTGTTATGGTATCTTTGGCTGACTTTGGTATCAGGATAGTGCTGTCCTCATAAAATGAGTTAGAGAGTGTACCTTTCTCTTTATTTTGGGGGAAATATTTGAGAATAGTTGGTATCAATTCTTCTTAAATGTTTAATAGATTTTACTGGTGATATAATCGGGTCTTTGCCAGGAGAGTTTGATGATTGATTCAATATTTTTATTATTTATAAGCCTCTTTACATTTTCTACTTCCTTCCAGTTTGGTCTTGGCAGGTTGTGTTTCTAGGAATGTGTTCTTTTATCTAGGTTATCTAATTTGTTGGTATATAATTATAGTACTCTCTTATATTTTTTTAATTTCTGTAAAATTGATAGTAATACCACCACTTCTATTTCTGATTTTATTAATTTGATACTTTGCTCTTTTTTTCTTAAAGATTTTTGATTTTGTTGAACTCTTTGATAAACAACTTGTGTTTTTTTTTAATTTTCTATTATTTTTCTAGACTTTATTTCACTTATCTATGTATTAATCTTTATTATTTCCTTCCTTTTGATAGCTTTGGGTTCTTCTTTTTCTAGTTTCTTAAGTGATAAAATTAGGTTGTTGGTTTGAGATTTCTTTTGTTTGTTTATTGTTGTTTCTTTTGTTTGTTTATTGTTGTTATCTAACCTTTGTTTTTCAGCTCACATTTCCCCCCTTACTGCTGCTTTGACTGTATTTTATAAGTATTGATATTTTGTGTTTTCATTTTCATTCATCTCTACATATTCTGAAATGTGCCTTGTGGTTTCTTTTTTGATCCATTGATTAAGAATGTGTTGTTTAATTTCCACAAATTTGTAATTTTTTTAGCTTTACTTCTGTTATTCTTATTTCATCCTGTTGTAGTCAGAGAAGGTGCTGTGATGATATATAACAATTGAGACTAATTTGTGACCTAACATATGTTATCTTTCCTGGAAAATGTCCCATGTGCACTTGAAAGATGTGTAGTCTGTTGTTGGTGGATAAAGTAATCTATTTATGTGTATTAGATCTAGTTGCTTTGTTGTGTTGTTCATGTCCTCTATTTCGTTAATTATTGTATGTTTGTTTTTCTGTCAATTATTAAGAGTGGGATATTGGAATCTCCAGCTGTCACTGTAGAACTGGCTTTCCCCGCTCCCGTTCTGTCCATTTTTGCCTCATGTTTTGATGTTCTATTATTAGTTGTGTAAAGGTTGATAATTGTCATATCCTCTTGCTACATTGAATTTTTAATTTATATATAATGTCTTTTTTTGTTTTACAGAATTTTTGAATTGAATTTTAATTTTCTGATGTTAGCATAGCTCCCCTCTGCTCTCCTGTGATTACTATTTGCATGGAATATCACTTTCCTTCCTTTCACTTTAATCTGTTTGTGTCTTTTAATCTAAATGGAGTCTATTGTAAATAGCTTATAGTTGAATCATGTTTTTTTAACCCATTCTACTAATCTTCGTCTTTTGATTAGAAAGTTTTTAATGATTAGTATAGACTGTCTCTGTGCCAAAGTATGATCCAGAGGGAAAAACTTATGTGGTTCTGAGGTCTTTTCTGAGCCTGTATCTTCCTTTGGTAATTCCTTGTTCATATGGTTGCTATAAAATATTTTAGTCATCAATATCTGGCTTATAAAAGAAGAAAGATGAGGGGAAAGAAGATGTCAGTGTTTTAATCCTTTGGAATTTACCTTAGTCCAAAGGGCAGCAGTTTGCAATTATGGGAGGAGGTGCAATGAACAATACCTGCCTCCTCTTTCTCTTTCCGTCTGTGATTCCAAGTGCAACCAGAGCACAGGTGCCTGAGACTTGGAGGAAAACGTCTTTTTGGCCCACCGTGGCTTCTGCAAGCTATTTGCAAGGTGTTTCATGAACACATATACTGCTCTCTTTCATGGGATTGAGATGGAGGAATGGGTAGCTGCTGCTGTGTTAAGAGCTGAAATGGACCAAAATTTACCATCCAAACCTTCCCATGAAAGTTACAACTTTTCAACACAATCCAGAGTTCCAAAGTAGTTACAGAAGCTAGATATTGCCAGTACAATTGTTGTCTGGGTCAGGAAGACAGATTTCTGATGTTTCCTACTCAACCATCTTCCCAGAATCCTCTTGGTTTTCTGGTAACGTTTATGCTAAATCCCTGCTCTTGTTGAAATCTTAACTGTGTATTTATAGACTTTCTTATTTTAGCTGATGTCTTGTCTCTGCTTTGAATTCCCTCCTACACCACTTCTCTTCTATTCCCCAAAACACCAACCACAAAATTGTTACGTGAATAGAGTTTTTTTTTAAGGCTTGATGATAATAAAGTGACCTAGAATATAGCACATAATAAAACCACTTAAAAATATAGTTTTTATATTTTAATATTATTCTTCCACCCTAACTTCACTAGTTCTATGTTGTGGTTTTCTGGAGCTACCAGAACAAAATACCATAGACTTAGTTGGGTTAAGGGATTGAAATTTATTATGTAACAATTTTGGAAATCCGAGATCAAGATGCTGGCCCTTCCCTTATATAAGAATGCTAATCATATTAGGTTAGGGACCTGCTCTAAATGTCTCATTTTAAAATGATCACCTGTTTAAGGGCTTTGTCTCCAAAACTAATTATATTCTGATGTCCTGGATTAACCTATGGATTTTGATTGGACAAAATTTAACCTGTAACAATGTGCTTCCCTTAAGATCCCAGACTACTTTTGTGTTCCTCAGGTAACCCTTCTCTTCCTCTTCTCCAAATTCCTGTCCCAATCCATAAAACAATTCTTCATTCTTGACCTGCAAGAAGGAAACCCCACCATCCGATACTTTATCACTTCTTGCTCTCCCTTTTCTTTGATAGACCTACCACGGTGGATAGAGGGAACACAACCAAAGAGTTCCAAAAACGTTTTCCAGAAGATGAGAGTAATTCTCTCCTTGTAATGAATGCTTCCATCATTTTGGCTCAGATTACAGCCAGAGTTGTAAATAACATTTTTCTTCTGACTACTCTATATGTATCACATTCAGTCTTTTATTAAAACTATTTGCTGCATCTGTCTGGCTCAACCTGTAGGTTGTAAGGTCTTTGTAGGCAGAGGCTCTGTCTTACTTATTATTATATTGCTTACAACCTCTGTCTGAAGACCTTTATATCATAAGATCTTTTTTTCTAGTTTTCATCTTTATGCTCATGGAAAAGCTGTGAATTTCTTTCAATGTTACTCACTTAATAATAAAATTATTTCTTCTTTAAAATTTTGGGCTAATCTCTCCACCATTAGGCTTTAAGCTTTGTTTTTGAATTTGTCTTTATGCCACACCTATGTACTTCAATTAGCACCAATTACATTGTATAGGGCCAGAATGTTTGTTTGTTAATCTCATAACTAGGTTTATCAAAAATAAGCATTCTTTTCTGATGAAGTTAAATGCTAGTTTGTTGGACATGAATTTGTTTCATCTTTTGAAATGTCTGTTTTTGAAATTTTACATAGGGAAGATTTATAGCCAATTTTGGATTTTTCTTCAGTTAAATCATATATATTCACGCACATATCATGTATGTAGATATATATGTGTGTATATACATGTGTATATGTATGTATACTTATACATGCACATTATATAGGTCTTCTTTAAACTAGCCATCTTTTAGGAAGCTTATAAAGTAGATTCAGAACCAGGCTTCTACAAATTCTATCACTTAACCTTGAGCATGTTTTATTGAACAAATCTAAATTCCTTTTCCTTCAGTTGATATTTTACTTTGTTCAGATCTTGGATACTCACTGTCAAGTATGAAGAATTATTAGAACTTTGCACTTGATATTTCTCAGTATTTAAAATATGTATGTCTTCTGACATACAAGTAAACTACATAGGTATTAAGATGTGTTTTGGAGTGCTTACTGAAGAGTCAACAGGACTCCTGTTCTTCTCTTAGCAATCACCTTTTTTGGGAGTTGTGAGTGACAAGTTATTTTCAGTCCTGTTTCACTGCAAATTATCATGGCTTTAACATGTCAGGGGATGTTCACCACCTCCTCTGTGCACGGCTGTGGTAGAACACTGTGGTCATCTTTCAAAGCTTTTATCGTTACTCTTCTCACACTATTAATTAAAAGAGAAATATTATTACAGCATTCAAGAGAATCTTTGAGGCAGCTAACATTTTCCACCCACCTGCATTTACCAGAACCAATTTTGCTCCCACTCACTCATGTCCTTAGGTTTAGAGAATATTTGTTTGGACTTGCAGACCAGCCTATTCAGAGACGGCATAGAGTCACAGTCATTATGCCTGGAAGGAATGTGTGGGGAAACAAAGATAAGAGTAACAGTGAATAATTACTCTTGCTTGTAGGCAGTGGGTTTCATATGAAATAAAAAGAAAGGCAAGAAAATGAATAAATGTAAAAAGAGAAAGAAATACCCTGTTCAGAGATGAAGCAACTTAGGTCAGAAAGAAGTGCATTTAATAGGAAGTATGGAAATAAAAGGAATGCAAATCATAAGATATATTTGCATCCTAATGTCTTTATAATGGACATCTGCCTTATCCTTCTTTTTGTGTTTTATGAAGTATTTAGCACATACCTATTCCATACTCAGCTTAAGAAATAGACTAGTGACACTATTTTGAAGATGGCAGTCAGTTGTGATTTCTCTAGTTTATGTGTATCTCTAGCCTCAGATACACATATTCAAAAACTATAGGCTATATCCATACCTTTGACTCTTCCCAATGAAAGGATCTGATTATCTTAGAATTAATATAATCAACTGCTGTTGTACAGCTTGGTAATGTTTAATGTGCTGATTGGAAGTACTTAGCAAGGTATAGAAGTAATTATTTCAGATAGAAGATATGCCGCCCCCTCCCCTATCACTCATATTTGTGAAGGCCCAGGCAGTGCAGATAGCAGGAAAGAGAGTCTGCAAGACAGGAAGAGTATGTGTGAGTGTATGTGTTTGTGTTTGATAAGGAAATTCAAAAAAGATTATGATATGACAAAGTCAATAGGTCTTTGGTTTTGGTAACTAGAATCATTCCTCATCCTCTTATTACGGCAAAATAGCGAGGAAAACACTGAAGAACACAGAGTTGATCATTCCTTAATTCCTAACACTTAGTAAATGATTTTTAAGTCAATAAGTGAATAAATATGCATTATTTCTCAGGCATTTCCTCCATACATCTTTGAGGGCTATATCCCTGGGACTTCTTTGGTCCTTTGAAACTCTTCATCTTCTGTAAAACTTTTTATTCACTTGTATAAAAATATGTGTGGGGAGGATCTTGAATGACAGTTTTATATGAATGGCCATATAAAGACACAAACAGTGATAAATAGTCTGAGTAGTTAATGCCAAAAATTATTGTTGTGGATGTAAAAACACACTGATTCTTTATTGATTATCAATCCTGGTCTTCATTTTTATGAAAAGTTATTAAGTCTTGGGAGGAGGTACTTTTGATAGAAGAAAGGTATTGGCCTCAAGGAAATCCAGTCTCTCCTAACCCATTTCACTAGACAAAGAAAAAGTTTACCTCAAGTAAACTGCAGTTTATTATCCAAGATATTGTTTGAAACTCATCATTCTAAAGAATTAATCCTGAGGACATTCTTCTTGAGTTCCTGTCTTCAAACTCTTTTCCTTCCTGTTTTATTTTCCTAAGGGCTGAGTAGAAAAATTCCTCAAACACCCTCCTCCCAAAACTCTGCTTAAGGACGTAAGATGTTTACACAGTATAGACAATGTGTTCACAGTATAGGTACTTAGAGCTGGGCTGACCTTTAATAACTATTCTGTGTTACCAGTATGATATGACTGGTATGATATAGTGTGATTCCACAGTGCTATGTTGAAGGGAGGCCAAGTCTATGCTTTTGTTGTTTTTGCCATTTGAAAAGCTTCAGTATCTTGATCCTATTTCTTTGAATCACCCCAAAATTTTTTATTCTTTCAGCACCTACTGATTCAAGAAAATATAATCCTTACTCATCAATAGATGGATTAATTAATTAAAAATATACATGTAGTATAAATGTACCTCAACTTAGAAGAGAGGTAAACTCAAAGTAGTATATATCATAGTCTGTGTTCTCAATGTTTAAAATATTGCCTGAATTTTATATTTAAGAGTAGTCAAAATTTAAAGGCTCAAATAAACCAAAATTTCTTTCATGGAAACTAGCTTTTCCTTACTTTAATTTCATATAGCACAAGGAACTTTATACATGGTGGATATCAAAGACAGATGGACAAATTTGAAATGTAGTCCAAAATTTGTAACTTGACTATTTACTTATTTACAGCCTACATAACTCCAGAAATGCTTTTTAGTGGAGAAGAATAATTACCAAATACATTATTCAAGTTCTTGTTTGTTCTGTTAATAATTCTTAGCTTTTTATTTGTACATATTACTTTTTAAAAAATTATTAAACCTGTTAGCACCTATCATTAAACTATAATGTTAAACATCTCACATTTTTATTTCATAGTAGGGACTTTGATTTAGTCAACATTTTTATATAGAGACAGATGTGCATAAAGACAGAATGTCTTTCATCTAATACATCATTCATATCAAAGTTTTAAAAACACATTCTAACTGGTGAGTTTATTATTGTATTCCTGTAATGAGCATGCATATCTAATGGGCTTTTTTTTTTTATAAATTCTTCCATCAGATGTAACTTGGTATAACAAAGCTTTTCTTCCTAACAAATGTGAGCAGACTAACAAATGTGAGCAGACTCTTAGACTTCTGTGCCTTTGCCTCTTGTATGTCCTTGCAATCGAGGTTAGTGCCTTGTTTCCAAGGTATCTAGACTGTTGCCATCCAACAGCTTCTCTATATTCATATATCCGCACACATTAACTCACTCCCGAAGTCTAATGAATGCCTACATTGAATGAAGGGATTTGGCCTGCCAGAATCTGTTTTCCTTTATTCCTGCAATGGCAACTAGCTTTTCCTTTGGGGAACTGCCCTTCTTGCATTCTACCCGGTGCTATTTGGGTTGTCAACCATGTAGCCTTCTCTACCATGATTAGGGCAACTAGACTGAACAGCTCATGTCATTAGTTTCAATATGGATTATTTTCATGTGAGGATGGAAAATGATTAGAACTCATGCATCTTAAAGATGAAACCTAAGGAAACACTTCATGAGTTCTTTCATCTAAGCTCTCTGAAGTTTCCCTGGGGTTTTACTTTCTTAGTCTTTACGTATTCAGCTATTTATTATTTATTTATTTGATTCTGTGTCTTACCTTGTGAAACCAATCAACTCACTGGGTTTTTCCTTATGTTAGTTTCTGTGGAAATTTTCTGTTGCTTTCAATGAAGAACATGAGCTGATAAAAATTTTCTTAGATTATGTTTTCAGGGGTTATTAATTATTTATTATTATTAGCTTTGGAATAAGTAACTGGGCCCAATGGTTGTGAATCTTCACTAAAATCCATGTAGTCTATACATAAAATTGGCCTTAAAACAGACCATTCATTTTGTATGCTTGGCCATCTCTTTGAGGATTGTTCTCTATATATGAAGAATTCTTTTTTTATTTTTTTTGTAATGCACTAGGTGAATTATTGTTTCAAATATTCTATACCCAGTCCTCTGAGAATGATTTAGTTACCACTGTGCATGCTTTGGGATTACCTACATTAATCTTTAACTTATAGGTGTCATCTACTGTCAATATTTGGTATAATCCCAGCAAGATATTCATTGTCTTTTTTGAACTTGAAGAGACTTGAGTTCCATAAAGTCTCTAGTGATTCCACAAAAGATTCATATTTATCAAAGAAAATTCTTATAATTTTCTTCTCAGGGCAAATGTTGAAAATAATTACTTTTTAATGAATATGACTTTTCTTCATGTAATTGCACAGAGATTAATTAAATGAGTGAAATCTGCTTTTATCTTATTATAAAATTATAGTTATTTTTTGCATTGATTTTACAAAGTAATGTTGGGAGTCAGATCTAGTGATCTTGTTTGGTAATTTTATGATCTTGCTGTAAGGTTAAATAAGGGATTAACTCTTTATTAGGTCAATAGTTTTGAGAAACCCACTTCTAATGGGAAGGGAAAAATAAGAAGATATTTTCATAAAGTAATTCCTAGTCAGTAGGAATGCTTATTTTTTTTTAATTATCTTAAGAGAAAATTCAAAACAGACTATGGGAATTTGCTCGTTTCTCCTTATTGCAATTATTACTCAAATCTTAAAATTTATCATATATATGCACATATAATTGTGGAAAACAAATATGTACTCTGAACCAAAGTTATCTTTATGTAGTATATTTCATTTTATAAAATATAGAGCTTCATAGAGTCAGCTACTTATTTGAATTAATATATGAAAATAATTACATATTATTAAAAATGAGCAAGCAGTATCCATAGAGGAATGGTGGGGAGTAGTCATGCCATTTAGATGTCAGTGTTGTGTGCATTTATCCAATCTTCTGAATATTCTCTTCCTCAAGGAAATAGGACGCACACATGCCACCCATGTGCATACAGATACACACACACACACACACACACACACACACACACACACAACATGGCCCTTCTTCTGCAGGCTCAGATGTCGTTGATGGCTTTCTCTGTGTTCCCTGAGGGAACTACAAAACATTGGTGGTGCCCCCAGCGGCTATCCTGGTTTCTAATTCCTTTGAGAATACATAGGTAGCAGATACATGTTGGTCTTTCTTCTGACAGACTTAAGGCAACTTGTCATAAAATGCTGCATTTACATGTGACGCCTATATCAGCTTTAAAATTGAAGGATTTCTTCAGTCCTTCTGAGCTCTAAAGTTTTTTATGATTCTGGGTACAAGAAGGTATTTAGGCTCCCTCATTGCCAGGGAAAAGCCACCAGAGCTATGATTCTACAATCATGAGGACAGAGCAAGAGTTTTGGTTGTTTTCAAAGTGATGGTTCAGACAGTAGTGGAGACAGTCAAGCCTGGAATGGCTGACTTGGTTTTCAAGGTATTTCTAAGACAGTGGTTTAGGGGTGCCTGGGTGGCTCAGTCAGTTCAGCGTCCAGCTTCAGCTCAGGTCATGATCGCATGGTTCGTGGGTTTGAGCACCACCTAGGGTTCTGTGCTGACAGCTAGCTCAGAGCTTGGAGTCTGCCTTCAGATTATGTGTCTCCCTCTCTCTCTGACCCTCTCCTGCTCATGCTATCTCTCTCTCAAAAATAAATAAAACATTAATTTTTTTTAAAAAAGTGGTTTAAACAGGATACAGGCAGAGAAGTAAACAGCGAATACTTTGCATCTGATCTCAGAAATGCCTGCTTTGGATTTTGATTCAGGGATGGTCTCAAAAAGGATCAGGAATATGTGGCTGGAAGGGATAGGAGGAATTTAGGACTTGTGTATGAAGATAAAGCAAAAGTAATAATTCTATTTATTTCAATTTTATCTGATCATGGTTTAATGTATATGTTAGGTGAGTGGCTCTAGTTTCAAAGGTTAAAAGAAAAAGGTGAAAAGTGTTCCAATAGGTCCTGATAATATTCTTTTCAGCGAAATTCTATTAGTGATACTCTAGCTGTCAAGTACCAAAACAAACAAACAAGCAAACAGCAACACACACACATGGAATGACATTGAATGGATATTCAGCTATCTTAGAAACTCCTCTACCATGATTTTCGTGAACTGTCTCCTAATTGAATCATTTAGTTAATAGAGTCTAGTGATTATCTCCTGAAGTGGATCTAATAATGTATAATCAAGTGTTTGTGTGAATATGCTTCTATCTGTACACTTTACATTTACACAACTAACGCATTCTGTTATATTACAATGTGAGATGGAGAATAAATTATATAATTATATGATGACGTATAAATTATTACATAACACCACTTCTCAATACTCACACCTCAACACTTTTCCTCTTTTCCCGTTTTTGTTTTGTCAGTGGGTCAGATAGTAGCAGAAGGAATATACTATTCTAATTTCACCTTAATTAATAAAGATTCTCATAGAACAGTTTAATTCAGTACAGAATTATACAGTATTCTCTACATGCACTGGATTACTGGGGAGCTGTGGGGAACCAAATTAGGTAGAAAGCCTTGATCCCTGCCTTCAAGGCGTGCACAGTTCTGTTTAAATAAAACTTGTGAACTTGAAACAATTAAATAACAATACCAAGACAGTTTATAATACAGTGTTAAATTAAGTACCATCAGGCACCATAATTATATGGTTCAAACTGTAACTCTTATAGGGAAAACTTGCCAGAGTTAATTGATCATTTTGAATAATTTAGCAAGAGTAGAGGGGTATAATTTATCTTTGTCTTAATTTTCCCAGTTGGGTCACCCAACCCTTTTTATCACTTAGTCATATTCCCATGCACGTGGCATTAGTAACCCTTGTTTCCTCTTGGCTTGCCTGCAGCTGCACTTCTGTCTCGTGATCCTTATGTTTTAGCTTACGTATAGAACTCAAATTGACTGGTGGTTACACTATAGCTCATCACTACCATCCAGCGTGTATTCTGAATAGAAAAGCAAGCAGACATGACTTTGAGGGTAGTGATTCCAGCTGAAAGAGTTTTGAAAGAAGATGAACAGTACTTGTGTTCTTAACCAGGTTGGATATGAAATTCAAATCCTGTAAAAAGAAGTAAGCTCTTCTGTGTACAGGAAACTAATGACAAAGGGGAAAAACTTAACATCTATGAACTTAGGACAGGATCTGAGCCATTCCACATTAGGGCTAATATCCTAAGTACCTTATGAGATCCCAAAAAGTCCTTTTACTGCCTTATATAATGTAGTAAGTAATTGGTGCTTGTTGGAATGGAATACATGTGAATTAAATAAAATAAGTGATTGATATGTTTTATAATTAGTTACAGAAAAACTGTTAAAATGAAAGCCTGTTTTAGAGATTAAAGAGATAACTTTCAGTTATTTGAATGTTTTACTTTGAGGTACAGCATATTTTCTGGAGAGAACAATGTAAAGGGACTACTACTGCATCTTTATCTAAAAGACTATTTCCATATTAAAGCTCAAAACTTGAAAGGAAATTTATTTAATGATGCATCGTTAGTCTCAGAGCTGTTTCTAGCTGACACTGTAAACAAGGCTGCTTTTGTCTTTTCTCACGCTTATTTCCACCTGTAGCTTCTTGCCACTCTTTGGATTCTCTTTATACTGCTCCCCATGTGAGGTCCCTGACTCCCCACAAAAATTCTCCCATTCTAGTTGGCCTCTATGGGCAAGTTCCAGATTTTCAATCTCTCATCTTTCCCTTTTCTATCCCAACTCTCTTGTCATATACATCTCAGAACTTGGACACCTTGATCACCAACTCCACATTAATGTTAAGGAGGTATTCATGGATTGATGTGTGGTTTTTAAAGGATCCAGAATCTGTTGACGATTTACCTTAATGGTGGAAATGTCAGAGACCTCAGGCTGTATTTTCTGCTTAAATACCTAGAGTAGATGTCTGCTTCTTCTATTTCTTCATATGGTGAATCAGGATTAACCTCGGGCCAACTTACAGAGCTGAGAAAAAAACCATGTCACAACATCTGAAGGGGTCGCTAAACTTACCTCTGACATTGTTGGTGACATTTTCACACTCTGGTACCTGAAGGAAGATAATATTCTCATGTGGCTGCTGTTGGTTTATTTAAATAAGGAGCTAGTTGGTGTTTGTCCCTGAGAAGAAATGTAACACCTTTGTTTGGCTTCTAGTTAATACTTTATTGAACATTTCAAGAGTTTCAAATGTATTTACGAAAATTAAGTGTGAGCCAGAACGGCCTGTTTGACGGGAATGGTACTGGATTGCAAAGCTCCTTTCCCATTTTCAGCAGCAATGTAGATAATCAGACAACAGCTTTAGGGGCTATGCTTTTATTTATTTAATTAGTTCATCACCGCCATTTAGTCTGTAGTTGGGGTATTCTTCTAATCATTAGAAAGAGTGTTTAGTCCAGGCTGACATGTTCTGACTTTATTCTGCTGAGAAAGAACATAATTACAAATAATGTGAGAGCTAAGGATGGATGGCTACATATGTGCATATGCTGCTGACTCTGGAAAATTCTTCAGAATCCTTTCCTAACATAGCACAGGCCAACCCTCTCTGTAATTTCCCTGACAGATGCTGAAGCCACCTTTCCACTATTCAGGGATTGATGCTGCCGAGGTGTTCTCATTCTCTTTCTTCTCCCTTCAGATGTTTAGCTTTTGATCATTTTGCTGTTGTTGTTTAACGGCATGTCCAATGGAAAGTAGGGTGTAGGCAAGAGATAAAGGCAAAATTCAAACAAGTCAGTTGTATTGTGTGTAGGACACAGCAGGTGTGCTGCCTTCATCATCAACAATGCAGTCCGTATATACTCTCCCCTAGACCCAAACTCCCAAATCCCTCCTTCCTTGGTGTGATGGTTTCAGTAGACTCTCTGGCAGTCTTCAGAGTTATAGGAGGAAACTTCTTTACAAAAAATACTGAGGTAAATCTACACCTACATACCCTGCAGATAAGTCATCATAGAATACATAATGTTATCAATTAAAACTTTTGTCTTAACACTTTTGTCTTTAACATTTCATCTCTGTAGGCCTTAGTTGCCTTATCTGCCAAACCCTAGAGAGGACTTGAGTGATACAAAGACATATTTATATTTCAGGTCCACCAGTATTTACTGAGCACCTAGAATGTGCTGTGACAGGAAATTTATTCATCTAATTTTTGGTGATTTTTTACCTCCCATTTACTGTTTTTACTTATTTGCTCTAATTTTCTTAATTATTTTAATGTCAAAATAACCTTTATACCAATAAAAAGTATATAAAGAAGACATTAAAAGCCTCTCTCAATCTTGTTTCCTTCCAACCTCTATCTTCCCTGAAGTATTTAACTATAGTTCCTTGGTATATTCTCCTTTTTACCATCCTTCATGTTCATAAAAATATACAAATACATGCACACAGTCAGAAACCATAGAACTATACTTCACCTTTTTATGTATTGTAGGAGTCTGCTTTATTAGAATTAGTCTTTTATTTTTTTTTTAACTTGGAGAGACCTGTCCTGACCACCCCATTTAATGTTGGGATCCCACTAACCACCATTGACTCCTCAGGTACTCTGTATGTGCAACTATACTACTTGATTTTTTTTTCTTCTATAGCACTTGTTACTATTGGATATACTCTATATTTTACTTCTTTATTTGTTTTTTGTTTTATTTTGGGGCGTTCTCTGCCCCCTAGCATATAAACTCCTTGAGGGTCAAATTGTGTGTGCTTTTATTATTACTGGAAATCAGTGCTGTGTTACTGTTTGATAGTTTTAGTATAGTATTCAGTGCATCCTATTTGTAGGATGAATATTAATATATATAAGGAGAACATTTATTTGGGGATGGTAATTTTGCTTTTTAAAATGGGGATGACGGAGTGCCTGTGTGGCTCAGATGATTATGCATTAGGCTCTTGATTCTGGCTCAGATCATGATCTCATGGTTTGTGGAATCGGATCGAGCCCCAAGTAGCGGTCTGAGCTGACAGCACACAGCCTGTTGAATTCTCTCTCTCCCTCTTTCTCTACCCATCTCCCGTCACTCTCTTTTCCTCTCTCAAAATAAGTAAAGTGGGATAATCCTGAGCAAATAAGATTTGCAGTTTGCTTTTTGTGCTGAACAATCCAGCAAAAACAATAGATATGCAACTAACTCATTTAAACATTTTCAACTGTATATAATATTCCACAGTATTATATTGTGGATTGTATAGTATATGTAACCATTTTCATTCTGATGAATATAAACTTTTTGCATTATGAAATAGTATATTTTCAATATTACCCAATATCATCTTTATGAAAGCTGGTTCCAATAACAGCTAAGTTATTGCTTTTAGGCTTGAACTTTCCTCAGCATGTTATATGCATTAATTCATTTACTTTTCCCCACCATCTTATACAATACGTTTAGTTTTTATCTCTTTCCAGTGGACAAATGGAGAGGACTGAGGTACAAGAGATAAAGGACTGAGACATATGGCTCGGCTAAGAGGCCGAGCTAAGATGGAAGCCCTAGGAGTCTGCATCCAGAACCTGCACTTTTAACCGTTATGTTGATTATAAAAATGGGATGGGTTTATTAAAAGTACACATGTCTTATATGTGATAGTTATTGCCAGTTAATTACCAAACATGTTTTAGAGTTCATACTGTCATAGGCAATAAGTGTCTGTTTTCCTTTATCTTCATCAATAAATTTTTGATGTTTTCATGTCACTTTATTAATTTTTAAAATCTTACAGAAGTAATGGATTAAAAGAAAAGCTGTTATTGAAAATAGCTTCCAGTGGCCAGCAATGAATCCTGGTTTGGTTTTATTACTCTGTCAGTAAAAATGTCTATGGAAAATGCCTTCAGTGAAATGAGAGTGAAAGCTAATTGCTACTGGACACATAACTGGTAAAGTTATTCCTTGTGATTTATTACTAGGGATACAGAGATTTGGGAATGCCTATTCCTAGCACCAGAGCTATTTCTAACTGCCATTGCCATTTCCTTTACATAGGATGGGAAGACCCAAACCTTGAGAGTCAGGTGCCTTATTAAAGAGAAATGAAGTTTAACATATGGCAGCAGAGCCATAATGCTAAGCATACTTGGGCTGTTGATGTGTTGGTACTGGACTAGAGATTCACTTGGTCCACCATTGAGAAGTTTCCAGGCATGCAATTTGGCTGAATTTATTCTAATTTGGATCAAATTAATTTTACTCAGACATGAGAAATGAAATAAAATTTATTCACTTTTCTTTTCTTTTTTTAAATTTTTAATGTTTTTAAATAGTTTATTACCAAGTTGGTTTCCATATAACACCCAGTACTCTTCCCCACAAGTGCCCCTCTCCATGACCATCACCTCCTTCCTCCTCCCCCCTCCCTCTTCAGTTCTTAGTTTGTTCTCAGCATTCAAAAGTCTCTCATGATTTGCCTCACTCCCTCCCCCCACTTTCCCCTTCCCAATGTCCCCTGTTAGGTTTCTCCTGTTAGACCTATGAGTGCAAACATATGGTATCTTTTCTTCTCTGCCTGACTTATTTTGCTTAGCATGACTCCCTCCAGGTCCATCCATTTTGCTACAAATGGCCAGATTTCATTCTTTCTCATTGCCATGTAGTACTTGCTTTTCATTTTGCCAACCTATTATGAGAAATTCCTGTCCTTTAGGTAACCATATAATTTGCTCACTGTGAATCTTTTGAGAATATACAGAGTGCTACCAATAGTTATTCTGGGGAAGAGGTATCCACCAAGACTTTTCTATGCAAGCTGAGATGTAATGACCATTCTACATATTACAGACTTTCTTGTTTACTTTTCTTACACACACGCTTCAAAGTTTACTTGTGAAAAGATACTGTAAAAGTGATGGACAGTAATATTTTCTATCTCATCTACTTCATGTCTGCCATTTTCTGTCCCTCTTTCCTTCTCCCATTGGTTATTTTTCCATGTTTCCACATTGCCCTATTCCTCTGTTTTCAAATTACAATATTTCATCTTCTAATTGTTAAGATAAATAAGAGTCAAAGACCTGAAGTTTGCCATGAGTTGCCTGGGTTCTGGTATGTATGGGCCATGGAACAATGGTCTTGTCCTCTTGGTTTGGACTCTGCTTGCCCTTTTTGTACTGTTTCACTACCTGCAATTTCTTTTTTTTTTAAGTTTATTTATTCGTAAGGGAGAGAAAGATACCATGGGTTGAGGAGGGGCAGAGAGAGGGAGACACAGAATCTGAAGCAGGCTCCAGCCTCTGAGCTGTCAGCACAGAGCCTAAATCAAGGCTTGAACTCACAAACTGTGAGATCATGACCTGAGTCAATGTCAAATGCTTAACTGACTGAGCCACCCAGGCACCCCTCTACTACCTGCAATTTCTATTTAAAAACCCTTTGTATAGGTTATTTATAGAATAGAAAATATTGCAGTCCATGAAAAGGAACATCCAAATATTTTAAAGACAGAGAGAAAGGGACAGACAAAAACAGATATAGGTAGGTAGAGAGAGGGAGAGAGAGAGAGAGAGAGAGAGAGAGAGAGAACTACATAATAAAAAGGAGAAAGGGTAAAAGGGTATCCTGATATAAGGGATCATATCCTTTAACTATAGTTAGTGTCCATTCTCTGCACACACATAGTTACTGCTTATTAACTTTCACCTAAATGAATCTGCCTGTAAGTCTAAAGAGTGCCAGTATCTGTTTTCTGAAACAATTATTTGACTGACCTATCAACTGTGAAAACATTAAGGCAAGTTAAGGGCAACCTTAGGGATGAAAAAACAAGTTCTTTATACAATATCCAAAGGTTGACCTTCATCATCAGAGCTCATTTCATGAAAAATGAGTAGAAGGAAAACCTATTCTTACCATGACTTTGTTCTATCATATGTGTATAAAATTATCAGCCCATTAGTGCGCAGTGCATAGTCTTAAACAAAGTCAGAAAATGTACTTATCCTGGGGCACCTAGGTGGCTCAGTCGGTTGAACATCTGACATCTGCTTAGGTCATGATCTCTTGGTTCATGAGTTCAAGCCCCATGTCCAGCTCTGTGCTGACATCTCATGCTTGCTTGCTCTCTTTCTCTCTCACTCTTTCTCTCTCTCTCTCTCTCTCTCTCTCTCTCCCCTCCCTTCTCCCATCTCTCTTCTTTCTTTCAAAAATAAATAAACATTAAAAAATTTTTAAAGAAAATGTACTTATCATTTATTATTCTAGCCATACTCCGGATTGTGCCTGCCTTTGTGGAATGTTGATTTTTTGTGTTTTAGTTTCAACATAAATTAAGAGCACCATTTGGTTATTTTTCAAAACTATATATACATAAGTTATTTTTTGTAGTTTACTTATCAAGTTTGGGAACTAATCTTGAGTGTAGAGGTGCTTTTTATATAACTTAATCTACTCTGTTGAGTAAAATGAACATATAGATTTAAAGTATTGGGAATGTGGGACCTGGGGTGCTCAATCAGTTAAGCTTCCAAGTCTTGATTTTAACTTAAGTCATGGTCTCATGGTTTGTCAATTGGAGCCCCTCATTGGGCTCTGTTCTGACAGTGTGAAGCCTGCTTGAGATTCTTTCTCTCCCTCTCTCTCTGCCCCTCCCCTGCTAGCTCACTCTCTCTCTCTCTCTCTCTCAGAAATAAACAAGCAAACAAACAACAAACTAAAAAATTTAAAAATAAATAAATAAAAGTATTGGGAAAGAGATGAAGATATTTGAGAATGCATAGGAGACTCCTGTTGTAGGATATGTGTACATCTAAAACCAATACATAGTAGGTATTTAATGAATGTTTGTTGAATTAATAAATTCCCAAACATGCCCGAAATACCTCTGTGACATGTGTTAACACATATAATCTCTCTGGTTCTCACTATCCTCCTCTGCAAAGTGAAAATGTTGGACAATGATTTGTAAGAATCATTTCATCTCTAAAATTGTGATTCATAATGATTATTAATAACAATAAAAATAATAGTAGGAACTATCTCCAGAAGTCCACAGATACTCATGCAAAGTGTTGACAGTTATAGGAACTCTAATAAGATATAACTAACTCTTAGGAAATAAATAATCTATTCTGGATTTGTGTATGAGGGAAAACCATTTGGCATACATGTGCACATAAAATTTAAAAATCTCATTAATGGGAACTTGTAACAATGCAAAGCAGTACCCAACTCCATGAAATGCTTGTCTATGGAGATATGGTTACTTGCAATTTAAAGGTAATTTTCTTTTTTAAAATTTTTGACTAGGCTTCCATTATCTAATGGAATGTGTGCTAATTTTTATAATGTACAGTCAGACCTTTTAATTCATAGAACACTTCCTGATTTTTCCCTTCATTTCACTTCAAAATCCATTCTTCCTTTAGATTATGTACAAGTTATATGGTATTTATTTATTCACCACTTATGACATTCATAGTAAAGAAACTCTCCACTAGGAGGCGATTAGTTGTTATTACTATCCCCAGTTCTGTGTCTTCGTTCTCTGTTTTATTTTGCTTTTTCATCACATAGTTATACCGGCTCCTTTAGGCTCAGTAGTGGACCAGCAACTGACCATTACCATGCTTCATTCTAGAAAGCACGTTCTGGTCTTCCTGTGCTAGGTACTTACATGTAAACAAAACACTGTTTCTTCTTCCTTGGATCAATCAAAAGAGAAAAATAATAATAAAAAAAAATAAGTTCTCAAAAATAACATTATGTAGAAATGTTGGGGGAGGAATAAAGCTCTAAAACTGAAATTATGGAAGTTAATGAAATTGTGAGCATAGTTTTATTCTGCAGTATAACTGAATATCCATCCCAGTTTGCTTTAGGTCACTGGAGACAGCCTATTACAACAATTGTCATTCACATAAGGTAGTTACTTCTCTGTTTATTTACAGAAAAGAGAAGATTGATGTACCCTGAATCTTAAACCTTGGGGCAGGTTTCTATTTGTTCTCATTTCTCCAAGTGACCCCTGCTCTGAGGGTTGACAGTCCTGCAGAATTCCAATGTCTTCAATTTTACAATAATAAAAATTACTTCATAACTATCATAATAATGATGGTGACAACAATAGTGTTAATGGTTGATCTCTCACAAGTTTTCGATCCCTTCCATAGCTACATATTTCTCTTTTTAAATCGCAGCCTTCTTCTCCATATTTTAATGCACTGGCAGATTTTTTTCTGTTTGGCTGCTCTTTGGTTTTAAATAACCTTGCCTCAACAAACAGAGCAGATAGATGGTAATCTCCATTAAAGGAAAGACCATGCCTATGGTTTTATCCATAGTACTTGGTACAGTGCCTAGCACAAAATTGTGTGTTAAGTAGATATCTGTTGAACAAATAAAAGACTCACATACATGTATGGACACACAGATACAGGTCTCAAAATCTATTTACTTATAGCCTAAAAGAAATTAAAGAAGTTTCAAGCAATGCCTACCGTGAATAATACAGAAATCAGAGAGTATGGTCTAAGTGAATTTAAGGAACTCTATTTATCTCTTGTCATTGCTTCTCTGCTGGAAACTTTAGAGTTAGCTAGACTTGGCTTTGAATGTTGATTGTCAAGCTGGCTATATAAATAGCTCATCCTTCCAGTTTCTTCTTTAACAGAATAATAACACTTATCTCTTAGAACTATATATGGGTTAAATATACTTATGAAGCCCTTGACACATTTTCTTTATAGATAAACAGCCATTATTCAATTGCATGAAATTTAAATTCAGGGTTATCTGGAGTGGGTTTTATAAATTTTAGCATTAGATAAGTTTCAGATGTGACAGTTATAGGCAGTGGTTTGGAAGAGGCTGCAGTAGAGGTTTCTTTAGTAAATTTGGTATGGTTAATTTAGGTTTATAGGTATAAAAAAATCTTCTCTGTCAAAGGGTTTCTCAAATCTCTCTGCAGGTCTATATTGAGTTGCAGTACGTTTCCTCTGCTACTCCACTTTTGCTATCAATCAGTTATATATTGCATTTGGACTTATCTTGCCCCACAAGCCATACATGACTGGGGGAATTCTGGCTTATTTGCTTTTCCTTTTACAAATTTACAATCTTTCATTCACTCAAATCTTTATACATGTCTCTTTTCTGTATAAATGACATCACAGATGACTTGGACAAAAAGTACAGCACGTTTATGGCCTAATACTTATAGCTAATCCATGTGGCAAAACTCCCTGGCATTTTGACCAGGTAGTTTGTGGTCATAGGATCTTCCTAATTCTTTTATTTGTTTCTTTTTGGTACCTACATGATGAGGTTATCATTCTACATTTCAAATCCTTATAGTTCTTGAAATGTTATTTTTTTGCACAACTATTACTGATTTTCATTTATTATATAGTTTATATACTACATATACTGTATAATACTACATATGATGTAGATTTTTACCTACTCATGCATAATTAACTTACACTCTCACAGTGTCTATTCGTTGATGCTCTAATCGAAAACTATGCAGATTTATTTGGAGAAATCAGATGGCTGAAGAATCTCTACCTAAAAACAGATGAAACCAAAACAGACTGCAAGCTCACTAATTTTGCCTAACTCTGTGTTTCAGAGTGACCTGCATCCTGTCTTTGACTTCTGTGGTGTTGACCTAGTCTGTGCTTCTTGGAAGCTAAACTAATTTATGAGACATGGCTAAAACAGTTTTTCTGTTTGACTACTAATAATCAACACAGAGAGCCACACTTTCCATAAACCCTGAGTGACCTGAATCTATCATAAAGTCTGCCTTTGGCCAACAGTACAGGTCATTTTATACACAGCATGATACATTTTACTGACCGTGTTTGGCTAAACTGGCTGCCTTAGGTGACTTTGTTTCCATTAAAGCACTTGTATTAGGAAATTACCTGAAACCTAAGAAGCTATTTTCTTTACTATTAGAATATAAATAACAAGTGGACCCTGGTGATTATTACATTGCTTTCTCATTCCCCATCAATCCCTTCAGGCCAGTCAGTGGCAGATCTAGAGTGGGTTTTTGCTCTGCCTGCATTGCCTACTTTCAGGGTCACAAACCTGTCCTCCTTGTAACTTAGGGGCTCTTTAGTGACCCATGTTTCACTGTGTTTGCTCTACAGCAGATGTCTGACTCTTTAAAGCTTCCCCTGAGCAAGATACCCTGTCTCTCCAAATATATCACAAGTAGGTGCAGGAATTTCACATTTGCCTCCCTTTCACTCCAGGGATCAGTGATGAATGGTCACTGCAGTCTTTTCTTTCTTTTGTGTGTTTTTTTTTTTTATTTCCACCCTTTTGTTTGCTAACCCTATGTACTTTATTACTCACTTTGTTCCCAAATTGTACCACCCTGGTATCCTAAATATTTAACACATAATGGCACAACTTTACATCACTTTTTCACTATTTTTCCTCATGTTTTCATTTTGAAAAGAATTCATTATTATTGGCTCTTGAATCATGAAAATGATCCTCAGTCATTGAATTATAGATTCATAGAATGTTAAAGCTGGAAGGGAGTTAAGTTATATTTCTCTTACATCCATGCTGCCAATAGAGCATATCCTGGCTTGTAGCTGCATGAAAATTTCTCCCACATCGTTTCATATGTCATAAAGCATGTCACATGCACTTGATGTTTGGGGTTTTAATGTAAGACCCCAAACATCTATTAAAGTGAGCCCATCCCATCTCTAAAACTGTGCTGCAGCTATTTTAGCAGCTTGAAGTGGTACGGGGTCACCTTCAGATATCAGCGTTTACCACTTGAAAGCTCAGGGAAAATGATTTGAAGTGTGCAGGGATCATCCATATCAAAGCATATTCTTCATCTATTGGACAGAGAACTTTTTGTAGGACAAAATACGTAGTTAGGCATATATTTGGGTAATATATTAAGCTGTTCTCTCACAGACTAGCATCTTAATATAAATTGGTTCAGATGTCCCATTTTCTTTATTGTTTGACTTTGGAGAGAGTTCCTAGAGGGGACTCCTGGGTGGGTCAGTCAGTTACACTTATGACTCTTGATTTCAGCTCAGGTCATGATCTCACAGCTCATGAGATAGAGCCCTCCATCAGACTCTGCCCGGATAGTCCAGAGCCTGCTTGGGATTCTCCCTCTCTCTGTCTCTCTGCCCCTTACCCTACCCCTCACCCAACGTCATAAATAAATAAACATTTAAGAGAAAAAAAAAAAGATTGAGTTCCTAGAGATAGATAAGCAAAAGCAAGATTTGATATGGATTCTGGAAACAAGGATAAGTATATTAAATTTTGATTGAAGAATGTGGTAATGGAGGCTACTGTTAAGAAAAGCACTAAAAATATGTCCACAAAATATCATTGTTCCCAGTAACAATTTAGTTCATTTCTCTACCATGAGATTGAGGAGAGGAGCTGTCCAATGTTTCCAACAACAGCACAGCAACCAAAAGGATTATTTCATGAGAAGCTGATGTCAGGAAGTGATCTCGAATATTAGCCATGTACTAAGGCCACAGCCTCCCCTCTTATACACTTTCCCATGTCATTTTAATACTGCTGCCATTATTTTACATTTATATAGCCCTTTCTCCTGAGGAAAATTACAACTTTCAAATGCTGACTTAGTGCTACCCTAGCCATGTTTGTCATTGCTTATCCAGGCAATACATATTTAGCTCCTTTAATCTTTTCCCATAAATACATCATTCCATTTCTTTAATCATTTCAGGGCTATTCTCTATACTCATTTCAATTTCTCAACACATTTCAGGTATCAGGAAGCCTGACAGTAGTTTATTCTAACCAGATTCAAGAAAAGTGGGAGTCATTTCTCTATATTTTTGCTCTGTCCCAACATAATGGATTGTACTGTATTCAGTTCAAAATAGCATCAGCCCCTTTGGCAGCCATATTACATTGCAAACTGATATCTAATTTGTCCTCCATTATCAGCTCCGGGTCTCTGTCAGTGTTACTACTCTCCAGGTTTCTCTTGCCCATTGAATTATTTTTCTGAAGATGTATTGGTTTTCATTTTTCTAAGCTGATTCTCATTTTGTTATTTTTGACTCAGATCACTACCATCTCCAGGTCCATTTATATAACATCTTAGAAGCTTCACCGGTGCCTGCCATCCATCTTAACTTACCACTTCAAGTTCTGTTAATGAGCCATTTCCACTCTTTTCTTACCTAGGGGATCATTAACAAAATGGAAAGAACCCTTCTTCCAGGTCATTCTTAAAGAGATTTATTAGGACCTGAGCTAAGAATGCTCCCAAAAGAAAAATATTGTTTATCACTATTTTCATATATAATATTTTGAATTAGATGAGTTGATTAGAATTATTTTGTTAATAGAATTTTTTGAGAGTTTACTAATACTTATATATTTTTATAGAGACTACATTTTACCTATTTATAATTTGGAGTTGTTGAAACAATAAAAAAAAATCACTATTGAAAGTGTTTAAATGTCATTATCTCAGTAACTTGGAGGCCATCTGGATCCCTAAAAGGATCATTTAGCTTCTCTTTCCTCCATATGCCACACAAATAATCATACTAGCCTCTCTTGTAGGAGCACTGGTGATGATGTGTATAGAGCTTATCAGAAATATTTCCCTTCTATTGAGTCAAAGAAAACTACAAAACATGTTTCTAATTTGGTGTGGTTATATAGTATCACTTTTGGAAACTCTAGATTGGGGAATTGGAGAGAAACACCCATTTGTCATAAGACTTTCAAGGTTGTAAAGCAATGAAGCCATTTATTCTAATAGAGTTTTGGATCTGTCTTTAAAGAGTATTGTCTATAGGCTGTGTATCAAATATACACTGCTAATATTAATATGTATATAGAAGTTATGGTTTGTAACAAAACATGTCTTTTTTCGCTAATATAAGTAGTATCATATGAGTATATAATGTTCTTATTTGCTTTCTTAACATTCAAAAAATTCCTTATGTTGGAAAATGTTGGGTTCCTGGTTCTAGAAAAAAATATTTCAATGTAATGTCTCATCTATATAATGGATATGTTGGGAAGAGCATATTCTGAAATCCTCTTTTTATCATAAGATTTCTTTGCCATGACTTGGACATGTTCTATTTTTCCCCCTCAATCATAAGGGATAATAGCTTTGATTTTCACTGAGATATCTAGGGATCTTTGATAATTAGTTACAACAATGTCAACAATAATAATAAAAAGATAATAGCAATAATTATTAAATGCTCATGTTACACACTTCGTGCCAGTCACATTCTTACACATTGTCTCTTTCAATCTTTATAACAGTCCTGAGATATACTTTTCTCTCCTGCTTACATATTAGGAATATGATCTTCTGAGAGCATGAGGTTTTACACAGGTTTTAATTGAATGATGACAATAATTGAAAGATAAAGCTAGGACTGTCAGATTCTATAATCCTTGCTCTCCCTACAGTGCCTTAAATGATTTCTAGCCATGATGTATGTTCGACTACACAACTTTCACTATAAAACAACCATTACATGCAAGACTGTGGATCAGGAGTTTGGGCAGGTCTAATAAAGACCTCTTGATTTTCCTTCACAATACCTGGGACTTCAACTGGATAGACTCAAAGCTGGGGATGACTTGATGGCTTGGGGACTAAAAGTAAGGGGCTAGTAATGTATATAGGAATCTTCACTTAGATACATGGCCATTGATGCTGGCTGTTGCATGTTTCCTCAGCTGGGGCAGTTAGCCAAAACACTTACAGTTCATTATGCCTTTATGTAGAACATGGCAATGTAAGACTTCTTACCTGGCGAATTGGTGTTCTGAAAATAAGCGTCTTAAGAGAATCAGACAGAAGCTGTCTCATCTTTTATGACCTACACTTAGAAATCATTTAGTGTCTCTTCCTGTGTACTCTATGTGGTGGAGCCGTTCGTGTTCCCTAAATTTAGCCTAGGTTCAATGAGTGGGGATTTCCTTCTCCTTCATGGGAAAATGTCAATTTTTAGACATGTTTAAAACCTCTGTAATTCAAGTATTTATGTGGGTTCTGGAAGAACTCTTTATGGCTTTGATTTATTTACTGTGGTTCTCAACCATGACTGCAACTCATCACCATTGGGGAGCATGATAAACCTATCAAGTTCAAGACTCCACTCCAAATATTCTGAAACAAAATTGCTAGGAAGGGTGTTTGAGAATTTGTAGTTTTGTCAAGCTCCTGATGATTCCTAGACAGGCAGTCTAACTTAAGCATAAAGTTTTACTTACTCTGCTTCTCTAGGTAGAATTGTTCTTAAAAAAAATCTACAGCTAGGCCTACTCTTGGTAGTACTGCCCCAACCTGGTAAACTTCTCCTCGGCCTCTAATTAATTAAGGTTGCTGTCTGTCATAATCTCCTCTTCTCCGTGCCTTGGCAAAGCACTGGAAGCTTTACAAAATACCACCTCGATATGTGCAAGGGGAATCCTGGGAACTCCCTTCCCCATCTCATCATGGATGGATGACAGGATTTTAAGCAAAATATCTGCTGAAGCTATCACAGCAGGGGTAAACCAGCTTAAAGCTGTCAGCTGATAATCACTGTACTGTGAATGGTTGGACTAGTGGCACACAGTGATTCAATTTGCATATTTATAAGTTGATGTGTACACAGAAGTGCCACTTAAGGGTGCCACTGCAGCCGCTCCACTCCAATGAAAACATCTTCAAAGAGCCTTGTCAGCTTCCTTCAGCATGTTTTCTGAGGGTTAGCACCAGAGGAGGGTGGCAGTCCACACCTCTGGAGGAATAGCTGATAAAATCTATTAACTCTTTTCTCCTCTTCAACTTTTTCTCTCATATTTGGATCAGCAATGCACACAGTCCCCTCAGTGGGAATTGGAGCACTGCATAAATTAAAAATACAAGAAAAAGAACAAATTCTATTTTACCTGCCTGGTTTCTAGTCTTCAGATTGCCAAGAGTTTCACAAGTCCCAGTATCCATGCCTGGAGCAGGAGAGAAGAGACTATAAAAGACCATCTGTGGAGGAATGAAGAGGTTTCAGGAAAATGTTTGCAGGATGAACTTCCTCTAGTTTTGAGGCTGGTGACCAAGGGAAAAATTACTAAGGAGATTGTCCTACAATTCAATAAGACAGGCTGTAAAGAGAACCCTACTACATTTATCCACTGGGCAGAAAAGTCAAACTTGGCTTGCCAATCTTAATGCACTACAGTTCTCCCAAATCTCAGCCACTGTCACATCACTCAACTGTATCTGTTAGAGGCTAAAGAGGTGACTATTAGTAAGAATCATGCTCTCCAAATCCTCTTATAAAGGTAAGAGTCTTTGGAAAAAGTAGATGGAACAAGCAAAACCCAAAGGAAAACATACATTCTTCATAGCATTTTGGAGTAAGATTGTGTAGGGCCAGAAAGCAAGAAGGTAGCATTTTTTCTTCCTTTCTCTTCTCTTCGGTCATTTCAGATTGGGTCTAGCTATGCATACCTTCAAAAGTGCATTTCTTGAACAGTCTACACCAGACTATCTTGGGAGTTTTATGAAAACTGAAGATATCTAGAACCCACCTTGGATCTACCTAATCAGTAACTCTGGAGATGGAACCATAGAATCAAAATTAGTGATGAGTTGCCCAGTGACTCTGAAACACTCAAATTGTAGAAGCATTAACCTAGATCCTGTCATTGCCAGTGTTAGTGGTGTCAGGAATAGTGTTGCTAAAGGTCTCTATTAACCTGAACATACTCTCTCTCTGTCCTTGTCCCTCAGTGGGGACCCATAGGCACTAGGAGGGTCTTTTGAAGTTGTATAGTGTTAAGTGGTTGACCTTTATGAGGTAGTTAGAGTCTCCTTTGATATTAATTAGTCATTAGGTCAGGAAACATCTAAAGGACAGGACTACCTACAGGGCAGAATACAGTAAAAAGGACTCTTTGGTTTTTGAATAAAAGTTTGAAATTATTTTCTATATTTGAACCCAGTAAAATTGCTTGTCAAAATGACTACAAATTTTCTCCAGTGCTGGAAGAGCCAATAAGACTCTGTAGCATTCATACAAAGTAAAGTCCCAACAGATATCAAACTAACAATGTAAATATGCTTTAATAAATGAAAACTATGCAAAGATCATATGAGTTCATTTCTCCATTTTACTGAACTTCTTGAAAGAGTGATGTAGAAAAGAGAAATGGAAAGTAGTAATTACTCAGCAACTTATATGTGCCAGGTGCT
This sequence comes from Suricata suricatta, assembly GCF_006229205.1. Classification (NCBI taxonomy): domain Eukaryota; kingdom Metazoa; phylum Chordata; class Mammalia; order Carnivora; family Herpestidae; genus Suricata; species Suricata suricatta. Next base: position 62,550,638 of record NC_043704.1, on the reverse strand, counting down.
ATGTTGTCTTTGATACCAAATTTTTTTTAATTTAATGCAAGTGGGCTTTGTATTTATATACAAAATCATTTTAAATAAGTTAATATTTTTATATGTTTATTTATAAGAAGAGAGAGAGAAAGAAAGAGGAGAGAGAGAGCAAGGGTGGGGCAGAAAGAGTGGGAAAGTGAGAATCCCAAGCAGGCTCCCCACTGTAAGCATAGAGCCTGACTTACGACCTGATTCAACAAAACCATGAGATTATGACCTGAGCCGAGACCAAGAGTCAGATGCTTAACCAACTGAATCACCCAGGCACACCAAGATACTTTAAAGAAATAAGGTAAGATTCTTCTTGCTTATTTATTATGCATGACACTAATTGCCCTCCTCCCATCCCACTGATAATAAATCACTAAAAATAAAACAGATAGAAAATACAATAAATGGATTGGATAAAACAAGATTTAGATGTAATGCTCTCT